>NC_056737.1:1468835827-1468865827 GCF_019279795.1 Protopterus annectens
CAGCACAATACAATGTGGGCACCTACATAGTGGTATGGTCATTGCAATACCTGACATCTGCACATCTGTACAGAGGACAAACAGAAAGTAGATAGCCAACAGGGTATGCATTAGGATGAATGTTTTGAAAGATACATGACTGAAACTGAAAGGTATGCCATTACTACATGACAGCAGTCCTCAATGATATATCCAAAAAACATAGTACTCTACAGTTAATATCAACATATCAGATCAATATCCAATAGGAGATACATAAAGACATACAGCTCGAACACCAAGAACAAGATAGACAGTACTCAGAGTCCCAGCTTTGCATGCAGGGGTGTATGTTTCTAGTATTGCAATCTGCAATCTACTCTTACTTGAAAAAGCACTCTTAAAAGTACTAACGTAATGATACAATATGTGTTAAACTATATTTGTCAACCAGTGCACTGTAGCTGTTGTAATATACAAGTGTGACTGCATATAACTTGAGATACTACCCATGTATGAAACAAATCCAAAGAGAAAAGATTGTGGTACTACCCATGTATTCTCAGGTATCCCATACAGTATACTCACACCCCTTGCTACTGCAATGGCAGCACATAGAAGCATGTTATGTACAGCAAATTAAATATACTTATTAAAGATGTCATTACCCTGCTATTTTATCAGACTGGAATGTGATCATTGGTTACCAGGGCTGAGCTATGCTTAGCAGGTTTCTGCATTACTTAAATTTAAATGCTAAGCAGATTTGTGCACTGGTAAGTGAAGCCTACATGGTGTAAGCACTTATTTGTTTAACCATTTGTTAGCACCATTTACACTCACGCAAACCTGTGCAAACATACTTAAAGCTGCTCAAAACTGCCTTAATCACTCTGTATCCAACAGTCCTTGTTCTGCCTAGCAACAAAATAACCAGCCCTTGCAGGTCTTGAACCAAGGACCCTGCACACCATAGCCAATGCAATTAACCAGTAATCTCAGCTGCATGTCTTTAGGATGTTTTCCTCAAACATACCCTTCTTTACAGCCAGTTTACAATAGGGAAGAGACAATACGCAATAAGGAAGGATTGGTATCTATAAATATATATCTGAATAGAAGCATACATAGAGAGAGAGAGAGATGTAGGGAGATCCATATATGTGTACAACAATATATATATATGTTACCAATAATTACTGAGGGGTATATATATATATATATATATATATATATATATATATATATATATATATACATACACACACACATGTATATATGTGTGTGTGTGTGTGTGTGTGTGTGTGTGTGTGTATACATACATATATATATATATATATATATATATATATATATATATATATATACATATAAATATATGCATACATGTCCCAAAATGCCCATACAAATACATGCTGTGATAGACCACCCACAACTGGGGCAGCATGCACAGTTGGATACAAAAGCAGCCATAACAATCTGTGCCCCCCTCCACACAGTCCAAATAAATAAGTGAACAGTTCTCTGCTACAAAATCATGATAGGCCATACACAATGGCCAGACATACAACAACCTCTTAGCAAAACAAATAAAATGTCTGAATATAGGAAGTAAAATTCAACCAGCCAGTAATTTACACGTTTGTTATACTCTGATGTCCTGGCCAAAGCCTTCAAGGAGTAAACATTACCAGAAATACATGCTTTACTCACAACAAGCAATTAACACCTAATTACATAACGGAATGCACAGCCTCCAGTTATACTTGTCATTTAATACCCTATGGAATAAAGTTTCACAGTTAATATTAATACATTGAGTCTGTACATAACAATTGTCCTTTTATGAATGTTTCATCACACTGAGGAACAGACATTTTCAGAAACAGTACTGTGATACCCACTACTGTACCCATGGTGAGATTTATTCAAATGTACAGCTATAGAACTTAGGTCGTGGTGATGCAGCAGTTAGTGTTGTTGCCTCACAGCAAGAGGTTCTCCTGTTCAATTCTCAGCTGGAACGCCTTCTGTGTGGAGTCTGCATGTCCTCCCCACAGTTGAGTGACATTTAAAGACATGCAGGTAGCTGCGTGTGTGAATGGGTGTACCTTCTTTGAATGTTGAGCGTCGGGCTGGCAACTCGACACCGTAAAATCCACTGCCAATCATTAGCGGACCAGAGTTCCACTGTGGCAGCCCCTAACTGGGAAAAGCCGAAAAACCTTACTTTTACAGCTATAGAACTGACATATTTCTTATCAGTAATATGTCTGACATGTTCTAACAGCCTAGTTTTAAAACATGTGTTACTGTCCCCCACATAAAATATATCACAAGGGCATCTAAGAGCATTCTCTATACACCAACATCTTGAATGTACAGACTTCAACATGTTTCCCAGCCATTCCCGTTAGCAGGAATTACAGCACTAAATAACGATAGACCAGTATACCTATCCACCTACTACTGTATGACATCTGGACAAAACCTGACATAATTGGTGGACCGAAGCCCAAATACACAGCCACACATGAAATATTGCTGTTATACACTGAGAAAGTTGTTGGTGTTACAAGGTTTGTTGTAACATATCTTTTCTTAGGGATATAAAGTCAGAACAACAAATGGATGTTACCATCTACATAATGCAATCACCAGAGTATGCTACCGATTTGCCAAGGACAACACCTGTCTGTGGACCAGCCCATACATAACAGGCTAAATTGTGGCCATTATGTGGATGGCCCTACAGTTGAGAGCTATGCAGAGACAGAACTTTGTCAGACTGAAACCCATGCAGAAGTAGCATGTGCAGACAAACCCTGTTAAATGAGCAGTATTCCAAACATATAACAATACTCACATTCTGCCCCTAAGTCTTGAACCTTCCCCACCATTTAGTTGGCTTTTCTCCACAAGTCTTGTAAGAGTTAGTAACTCACACATCTCATTGATGTCTTCCTCACAAGTAAGGGAAAAGGTCAATGCCCACATGGAGTACTTATTTATAGGAGTGTGTTGCCATGACATTGGCTATTGGAAGATCTACACAGCTGCTCTGCATGCAATTAGCAAGTGGGGATCCCCAATAGGTGCACAGTCCATCACTTTGTCATTAGCATCACCTACAAAAGACATGTTGCCACCTATTCAAACCAGCTCTATCCCTGTAGTGCACAGAGAGAGAGCAAGAAATAACAAGTGAAACAAAGTGGAAAAGAGAAGAAAGAAAAAAGGTAACTGGACCATGTAAGCAAGTAATTGAATGTAGTACTTGGTCTGTAATAATGGGAAATATGATTTGGAGGAATATATGTCCCAACAAGACATGCTGTACTAATGTCCTGCTAAGCAGCTGCTATGGCCATAGCATCTGGCCCTCTCTGCAGTGGGAAATATCACAGACATACCTCTCAACTGTACAGATCTTCACAGAATGTCCACATTTTACCATCATGTATTTTTGTCTGTTTCTCCTGAGATCTGTACTTTTCTGCCAAATAGATGAGGATTGAAGTCATCAGGTAATGACAAACAGTTGAGTTTATGACTCCACATCCTTAAAAATATTCAGTGTAATGCTAACTGTATCATTCTATGAACTTCCTATGTTTGTAACAGGAATATTTAAAGTATGTCCCTATTTATCCCCCCCTCATTTTAGGCATTGTCCAGATGTGATGCTCTGAGAAGTTGTGAGGTGGGATCACAGCTCAGGAGCCTGACTCACCCTGGGAAAGGACAGCTCATATATGACAACTGCAGGGGTGTCTTTCAAACAGTTGTGACTGTGCCACTACTAGGCCAGTTAATGGGATGTCTTCCATATCCATGTTACCTGTGATTATGAGCATGACACATGATTGCCTTGTAAAGCTAAGAGACATATAGAGGGTATGTGCATTGTAAAGTACTGTTGCAGACATGTGTTGAACTGCATGTGATATATTTAATTAATAACATTCAACTGTACAGTGTTCTGCTGGACAATAAGCACATTTGTGACTGATATCTGTAGTCACATACACATATACCTGTGTTATGTCAGCCATACCACTGGCAGGTCTGTGAGCAATGACATTGTAACATAATAGCCTACTTATGACTGTTGGACATATTCCAGGTTATCACAGTGATGTCAAACCCTACTGTGTAATAAATGTACTAATGTATGGTGCAGCTATATTAATACAGTATCAGTAATGATGTACCCTTTGACATGCATGTATGTGTGCCATTGTCCAGACGTACTGTTGTAACAGGTTGAGAAGTATGATTGAGCGGCAAGTCTGTAACTACAGTGTGCCATACTAACATACAACAGAAATGATAGCAGGTATCCCCTGAGCACATGTATGTATGCTTATGTTCAGCTGGAAGGCACAAAACTAAATCAAATGGGTGTCAAGCATTCAGGTAGATAGGTTGTTCATGTTGCACATGTGTGTAATATCAATGTCAGTTCATGCAACAGACATAAATGCGTACATATACTGGTTGATGCAGTGCCCTGACACTGATATGGGTACTAGAGTAGGCATGATATCCAGCTATTAATCAGAGAAGTGTCCACCTAGCTATCCAGCTATTAATCAGAGAAGTGTTATGACCCTTTGTCCATGCTTACCACTACCAGCTATATCCACACCTATATACAGTGGATATCAAAAGTGTACACAGCCCTGTTAGAATGCCAGGTATGTGTGCTGTATGACAATCAGACCACAGAATATAATTTCATAATGTTTCTCATCTTTATGTAACCTCTAACCAGTATGATTCCATTGAAATGTAATCAAAGGTGTTTCTAGGAAAGTGACCAACTATTGCCAAGTGAAGATGTGCCATGATGTTAGAGTCCAGACCAAGACAGATGAATGCTGTAACCATCTCAAGAGGTGTATACACAACATATCAGTTTAAGGATGTGCACACTCATTTAACTGCCTTATTGTACTGAATATTATTTCCATATGTTTTCACAGACTCAATTGTTATATTTTCAATTGAATTGTACAGGCTATAGGTCACAATACAGATGGGAATTGTTATGAAATGAGTTATTGTGGTGTCATGTTCCAATTGCACAAATACAAGGCAGTGTATCAGGGGTGTGTACCCTTCATATCCACTGTAGCTATATGATGACAGCAGTACCTGACCAGTATATCCAGCCTCCACCAAGGTAGAGTAATCCCCTTTGGTGGACAGCAGCAATACTCAAACAACATAATAGGTTGCTACATTGACTGTACAGGGACACTTAGGTGCAGGCAACAACTCTGAAGCTAGTCCACCTATATCTGAGCAAGCATGTAAGTTCACAAGTGACTTCCTGTAAAGCTGACTATGACTATGGATCGGACATATCCACATGACCAAGGACAATTGCAGCCATATCTCCACATATGTTGTAAGCCTCAGATGAAACAACACAATTCACCGTGTACTGGGGGTAAAGAACACCTCATACAGACATGCCGTGGATATAGGCAACCTGCATCACACAAGTTAGGTGGGAATATCGCCACCCCAGTTGTACAAGGAGATATGCACATCAACCACACTCCTCTCCTCAGCAATGGTGAGCATGTACATATTGCCTACTGATGGCAACAGCAGCATATCTCCATGTGGCATAATAACATCAGTGTTTTCCTCCTACATGTCTCAGGCATGTTCTCAGAGCTCCATCACACACCATAGTCAAACACAGACCTGCCACCATCCACACACCATCCACATGGAAGATGACCACTGTCAACCCTCTACAAAGAAATGAATGGAGGATAGAAGATTATGCAATCAAGTGTCCAACATTGAGGGGAATAAGATAGGGCAGGGACAGGCGTGTAATGCAAGCTGCTATAGCCATGATAGCTTATAAGGTTTTGGTGTAGTGTGGATTATTTACAAGTACTATCCACTGTTGATGTGCATTTTGACAACCGTACGAAGACCTGTGACCTTTTTCCTGTTTATGTCTTCCAGGTAACATGCAGAGTGCTTGCTTACCAGCATTATCTGTTGGAAAACAGACATCATCACCCAATATGTGATTGAACATTATGCTCTGTCATTTGGATGGAAAGCAGAAGATGTGTGGGAGAGGACTGCCCTGTGGAACAGTGTGGTCCACAGGGTAAATGATGCTGGCCTGTACAGCTGAACTTATGAGCATGTGCAGCATCAAGCCACCAACCTCAAATGCCATGCCTGTCAATGGGCTGCTGCTGTAGCAAGGGACCGGCTAGCCACAGGTGGGGGCACAGCCATCCAGCCCCCACTGGAGCTCCTCACCACACTTGGGCCACATGCCAAATGCTCAAGCCATGATGCTGAGGGAAGCATTGTGGAGATGGGTTGCATACACACACACACACATACACACACACACACACACACACACACACACACACACACACACACACAAACACGCACACACACACACGCACACATGCACACACACACTCTGGTTGAGTAGTGTGCAGGTGAGGGCCTAATGGGGATTAGTACACTAAAGTATCAGACATACATGTATCTGCATTGTATCTCCATGCATGTGTCAGGTCCAATTGTAGTTGTGGATGTGGTTTTCTAATGCACAAAGGTTCACATCTATGGTGAGGACAGGACATTGTGTATTATTGCAGTTAGTACTGTAGATGTGCAGACATGCCACATCGATCCTGTACCTAGGCCACATGTGTGTCTGCTGACAATAACTCCCTCTCACAACTACCGAGGACACTCTGGTCTGCATATGGGACAGCAGCCTAAAGCTGGTGAGTATGACATTGTTCTGGTGTTGCCTGGCAATACCCCAGGCATGTGAAGCGCATGCAATTTACCATGCACACAACCATCAGTAATAGCTATATTGCTTTATGCAATAGCTATATTGCTTATTGTGCATGTTCACTTGTGCGGGGGTTAACTGTTTTGTATCACAGTGGTCACCACTGGGGCCTATCCAACATGAATTCAACATTCCTGTAGCATACCTCACAACTTGTCAGTACCAGGACATCTGGACAGAGGCCAGCAAATTCTGCTGGACAAACAGCCTAAGGTAGGGTCATGTGTGACACATTACTGGTATACAGTGGATATAAATTGTGTACACACCCCTCTTATGATGCAAGGTGTTCTTGTTACATACTAATTAGGACCACAATATGACAGTCCACAACTCTTCCAGCTTTTAATGTGACCCATAACAGGTACAGTTTACTTGTAAAACCAAGCATCTGGACTCATGCATTGCACCTACAAGGCTGGCCACCTGTGATGGTGGAAGACATCCTATCAGCATGATATTTCAGTCATGTATGATACCTCATGCTGCCATATGTTTCAGTACACTTACTGTTGCCTATCTGACTATAATATCACATATATGGGCATTGCTAAGACACACAGACCACTTCCAACCACGTATATGTTTCAAACATATGGATATTCCAAACACATCTGTACAGAGGACTGTACAATGGTTTAACCTGCTGCATGTGAGGCAGCAGCTGTTACCACACTATATAAAGAAATGGTAGTGGGAGGTGGTCACCAGCCATGTATGATATACACATAAAAATTGTATAATCCATACAAGGTATGATCCTCACACACACACAAAGTTGTCAGCATTAGGATTAGAACTCCTGCCTATCTAGGTATCCCTACTAACATGCTATGCAGTTATCAGATGCGCCACAGAGCTTATACAATTCCATCTCTTCCAGTGGTACTACTAAGGTGGATGACATTAACAGGTCTACAAGTATTGGGATTAGAACTCCTGCCTATTTAGGTATGTCTACTAGTGTGTTACACAGTTATCAGATGTGCTATAGAGTGTATACACTTCCATTTCTTCCAAAGGTATTTCTAAGGTGGATGACATCAATAGGTCTACTAAATTGGAGTGAAGGGAAGTGTTAAGGGTAGTATACAGGTCAAAAATGGTATGAGCCAGATAGTACATGATTAAAACACACACACACACACACACACACACACACACACACACACACACACACACACACACACACACACACACACACTTGCCAGTATTTGTATTAGAACTCCTGCTTATTTAGATATGTCTACTATAGTGTTATGCAGTTACCGCATGCACTACAGAGCTTACTGAATGTTCATATGGCCAAAGCTGCTGATAATTGCACAGCTGTGGTAAAGTATTACAGGTGGCAGACAGTCTGACTTCTGTTCCACCTGTACATCATGCTAGTTCTTTCTGTCTTGCACTTCAACTAGAATTATGGCTTGGCACTTCACCAGGTTATTGCACCAAGAAGTGTGGCACACCTGGGAGCTGATAACAGTACTCGTTCATCACAGATCTAGCCACAGTACTTAGTAGTTATATCCACCCTTCATGGCATGTTTGAAGGGTGGTTATCTGTGCTTTCACCCATTAACTTGGTGCACTTGTCCATCCTAGGCCACTGTTGCAACTGCCTCATGAACATAGTCAACCCTCCCCTCTAACTCCAAACACTCAGACCTGTGAGGGTTACCCATATATCACCCAATGTGGACATATGCACTCTTCAGCAAAGACTGGACTAGCAAGTCAAAAGGATAACATCAACACCTGCACTACACCATGTGGAACATGTAACTCACCATGACACCCACTTTGACAACCATGACATAGAGTGAAAAGCCACACACCCACCTTCCCAGAGGCACTCAATGGATATTTACCCAAACAGCACAGACCAGCAAGGCAGACACCCACTCAGACACTGCAACATGGCACATGCCAAGGGAGACATATTTAACCTACACAGTGTGCCCCCAACCTAAGCTCCTAAGGCTAACCACCTTACACAATACAGTGATCATGGGTAACTCAATACTGAGGTACACACATCCCACTCACTAAGTTGAATATGGAGCAGGTAACAGCCAAATATTTATCACATGCCAGCATCTAAATCATGACACAGCCAGTCATGTCACGCCGCAACAACTATGAGTATCACTCCATATCCATGTGGGTGTGAATGACTTAGGACACACCTCCCTGGACTACCTGACAGGAGACATGGTTGAACTGTCTGATTATGCAGTCCAAGCAGGTGTGACAGTAGTCCTGGGCAGTGTACCACTGTCACCCACAATGATGCTGCGGTACTATTAACAGATGATTGATTGCGACATTGGCTTACATGTTATGTGTCATTCTCAGGGGATCAAGAACCTCTTTTCTTGGGATGACATTATTGACAGAACCCAATGACTTGCCACAGATGTCCTACATCTGTCACTGCTGGGTTGCCAGGTACTGGCTAAGTGTCTTGCCACCCCTATGGTGTCTTATTAGGCAGTGTTTCTAATGTTATTACTACCATAACTGCTACACATGTATGCAATTTGAGGGTCATGCTGCCCAATAGTGGACATCAGTCAGGATGCAGTCACTCATAGCAGATGGAGTGGAGGACACATGTCTGCTGTAATGGAGAGGTGGTTTCCAGGAGCAGACAGCATACCTGCAGTATCAGGCTATGACGCTTTCCACAGCTGTCAGCCCCCAAACATGGACCACACCACACCTCCGCAGGTGGTGTTGTCTCCATATTCATTATGGATAGGAACACCTCCAGACTAGCATCCTATCATAATGCATTGGAGATACTTCCGGTACAACTGCCTTGGGGTAATAGTGCAATCCAGACCATAGCCTGCTATGGGTCCACATCTATGTCCATAGACTGTCAATGCACATTGCTCAACACCCTGCCAACTATGATTGTCCAATGCAACACTGACATAGTACGAATCTTCTACTACCCCTCCATCACCTGGGGAATGTAGCCAAGCACCAGTACAGTGGCCCAACACTTCAGGGATTTATCATTTCCATTGCCCTAGACCAGCTCATACTGACCCCTGGTAGAGGAGGCAACAACCTTGACCCGTGTTGTCCACTTAAATATGGGACTGTTGTTCATCCACAGATGTCAATATCTGCATGGTGAGATTCACACAGTTTGTAATCAACATGGAACTCAACATGTCAGCCACCCCCCCCACACACACACACACACAGATTACCACCTAGCAAAACAAAGTTGACTTTGCAGCCATGAAAACAGGGATGGATGTCTTCACTGCACCCATGGCAATGGGAAATAGCTGCATGACTGTGGAATCATACACATAGGAACTGTACAAACAGGTACATTAATACGTGGTACTAGCCAGAGCCAACAGAACCCAGACACTGTCCTCCAAACACTGGAAAACAATGTGATGGTCCCCTACCATTAGTAAAGTGTACACTGTTGCAGAGAAAGGTGGTGTCCCATGACTGTTGAACTCCTTATTAGCCTCAAACTCAACTTTGGATCCCTCATGGAATCCCCAACAGGCATCTACAGGCAGCAGAGATGATGCAGACACTGATGACGGTCACAACAGCCTTTGATAGTTATATCAACAACCTCCACAGCATTGAACACAAGTGTTGTGAGTTACTGCACAATGTTAATACCTATCCTGAGACAACCGATATTGGACACAGTCTTGGCAACACATTCAGTGTCAGCTTTACCCCTCTTTCCCCCCTCAAGTGAAGTGCTGAGTGAATGTATTCTCACATGCTGTATCCCATTTCTGTTCTAGGCATCTGTGTGTCACCAGGATGTGGCCCTGCAGCAAGGCCATGAGGTATAAAAGTGTGGTAATATGCTTCACAGATTATAGGGCTGAGGGTTGTACATAGGTATATGTTGATTTCCAACATCTGTTGTAGAATGGAGAATGGTACATGTTCTGGTTTGGACACACCGACGATTGCTAATAACCACAGCCACAGGAGATATTCATCAACCAACACACTGGGATTACTATTCATGCGTGCGCATGCACACACACACACACACACACACACACACACACACACACACACACACACACACACTTGCCAGTACTGAGATCCATAGGTCCATTGCTTCATAGGTGTGTAGTAGGTGAATGGGCCTGAAGGCTCTACAAGGCTAGCCCAAGGGAATACCCTGGCATCAAGCCACATGAAAATAGTCCCCAGTGTGGCTCAGGTGTATAGTCACTGGAATGGTCCCCAAGGGTGGGTATTGTATTCCCCATCTACTCATCCAGATATCTATTGTGGGTGGCCAGTGATGTGCACTGCTTCCCATGTATGTGATTTACATTCCATAACATGGACAGTGTATGGGTTGTGCACATATCCCACATGCATGTTCTTTGAAGTGTGAAAGTGTGCCTGAGGTTTCTAGGGCATGTTGTGTGGACAGATTTGTATCTCCTGATGTAGCATTCCTGACCTCATTTGGTGAGACCTGGCTATGTATCTGAGGTAGTGATTGCACCTGCATTGACAGTATGATAAGGGTATTCATTGGAGTTAATGGCATCTGTCCATACAGGGCATGTGTATAAGGCATGGTATTCCCTTTGTGGGGTATGTTTGCAGACTCTACAGTTGTTGCAGGCATCCAGTAGGGAACATGGAAAAAGGGCCACTGCACACATTGACTGGGCTACTGAGGGGATGTAACAGGATACCATGTCCTTTTACTTCCTGGATAACACACACTCAATCAGGGGATGTAACACATCAAAGTACTTTCTGATGTCAGTGGCACTGTTGTAGTCAAGAGGCATGTAGTCCACTGCAATCACACCATGGCTGCTGTGAGGCAATATGCAGGGGAACTACTGATATAGTGGTTGTTGCCTAGCCGAGTGTGTTTGTGTATGATTCGTGGGTGGAGAGAGGTCTCTGAGTATTAGAAGGATTGCCTATATTGTTCACTAATCCATACTGTCACTTAGTCATTGCACATGGAACTAGACATTTAGGGCTGTGGATTGTCTACACTAACCTCTACAGTGTTTGACAACTGTTGGACTTGTAATGTGGACACTGGGACATATACTAGGTCCTTAACATAATAATTCAGCAAAAAACACCCCCCAATGGATCCTGTTATTACACAATCACACCAACCCCCACACAGAATATGGATGATACACACAAACTTGCCTGCACAGAGTTTCAAACCCCTACCTAGCTATGCATTACTACTACAGTGTTACATATTTATCACATGTGCTAGGGATCTTATAGGATAGATGTTGTCCCAAGTTACTTCTAAGGTGAGGAACATCACCAGCGCTTGTAAATACTGGCATTGGGTGATGTACTGGGTGAGAGATTCCACAAAATATTTTACTCTACACACACATTCACCAGGGTTGAGGTTCAAACCTCTATCTAACTATCTTTTCGGACCCTTAGGTTACACATTTACCATATGCACCACTGACCTTACATGGCTTAGGGTTGCCAACAGGTACTTCTATGGTAAATTATATCTACAGGACTGCTAATTTCAGGCACTGAGATATGAACTGGATGTAAATGGGGCCAAAATCTTTGAGGTACGGATGTATATATGTAGACATATGTGCACACACAAAATTGCCAGGAATGAGATTCAAACCCCTACCTATGTAGTTCTTGCTACTACATTGTTCCACATTTATCTCATGGGCCACGGAGCTTACATGTTGGAGAACTGTGCAAAGGTATCTTTAAAGGTGAGTGACATCATCAGCAGTGTGAAATGAGGGGTAAAGGAAGTTTTGTAAGTGTGAATGACCACAAAATCAGGTCTCTACAAGGACACGCACACTCTTTCACACAAACACTCACAATTTACACAGTTGCCAGGATCAGAATTGAAACTGCTACCTAACTACTTTGCTACAAGATAGTATTATGCAGTTATGACAGGCACCACGGAGCTTATAGGTTGAAGAGCAGTCCAAAAGTATCTTTAAAGGTGAGTGACATCAGCAGCAGTGCTAAAGGAGGGGTAAAGGAAGTGTTGTAAGTGTGAATGACCACAAAATACAAGGATACACAAACTCTCATTTACACAGTTGGGAGGATCAGGATTGGTACTCCTACCTAACTAGTTTGCTACACTATAGTTTTACGCAGTTATCGCAAGCACCATGGAGCTTATAAAAGGTATCTTTGAAGGTGAGAGTCATCAGCAGCAGTGCTGAAGGAGGGGTAAGGGAAGTTTAGCGAGTGTAAATGGCCTCAATAACATTCATCTAGAAATGCACACACACACTCACACTCAACTTTACATTTGACAGGACTGAGAATACAACTGCTACATGGATACCTATTTGTACTGTAGTGTTACACAGTTATCACAAGCACCACTGAGACTATAGGGCTGAGGGCTAACCAAAGATATTTCTACAGTGAATGACATCAGCACATCATGTGATATAGGCCAATGGAATGTGTAGTGGGTGGGACAGGCCTCATAATGGGATTCTCTCTGTCGCTGTCTGTGTTTCTCTTCCCCCACATCTCTGTGTTTGTATGTTTGACATATTTTATTATGTTGGCCTTAGATATGTGTGAGTGTTCCTATCCAATGTGTGTGAAGTATCAATGGTGTACAATTTGGTGTATGTGCACAGACAGCTGGGAATAACCGATATCTGTAGTCCATTGTGTTATGAGACATGGGCTGCACAGACAGCTGTGAATAACCGATATCTGTAGTCCATTGTGTTATGAGACATGGGCTTCATTTCTTTAAGTGTGGGAGCATGCCCAGTATGACCTTCTATATTGAGTGCGTGCATCCATTCCAGGGAGGATTGGACACCAGTTCAGGGTTTTGTGTGCTACAGCTACACCTAGCAAGCTGTTTTTGTAGGATATCTGTAGATTGGTTGTCAATATGGAGACACAATGGGCTTAACATATGGGGGATATTGTAACTATTGCTGTCTGTGCTGCTTGTTTCATAGTTTCATAGTTTCATAGTATAGTACTAGGCTATCTGCCCTGGGGCATTTGTAAGCCTAGCCATAGTGATGTGGCTTTTGCCACCCCATGAAATGGTACAAAAATGTACAGAATAAATTTAGAATACTGTGCCTCTATCTAGTAGTGACACAATGAAGGTCCCCTTATATAATAGAATTAGTTTACTGTGCCCCTGTCTAGCAGTGACACAGATGTGACCCCTGGGGTAAACTTACGATCTCCCATCCACTCATCAAGATTTCTCTTGAAGAGAGTCAGTGAGGGGCTCTGCCTAATACGAACTGGGATCTTGTTCCAAAGCATGGGAAGCCTCTGGGTCATGAATCTATCCCTCCAGCATGTCCTATTCATACTTGTGCCGAGGTTTAAGTCTTTAGCTCTCGTGGTCCTGATGGATTTGGATTTTTTGAGGTGGAGCATGTCCATCAGATCCTGATTGGACATGGCCTTGTACGTCAGGCAGAGATCACCTCTGAGCAGGTGGTATGCTACTGAATAGAGCTGAAGTTTCTTTAGTCTGGCAGAATAAGACATATGTTGGAGACCCTTGATCCTCTTGGTGAGGTACTTTTGTGGTCTCTCCAGCTGTTGCAAATGCCGGGTGAGGACATACCAAATGGGGCATTGTACTCAATCATGGGTCTGATGAGGGAGGAGTACAGGGGTACAATGACATCCCTGGATCTGGATGTGAATCCCTTCATGATGAGGTGTGCAAGGTAGAATGTTTTTCTGACCACTTTGGCAATGTGGGTGTCAAATGAGAGGTCGCTGTCGACTTGGGTCCCCTAGGTCTCTGATTACTTTTCCCGTACTCAGTGGGTTGCTGTCTATGTGATAATTTGTGGATACTTTGTTTTTCCCAAAGGGGATGACTATACATTTTTTGGCATTTAGTTTAAGGCTGTGACTCCGGCACCAGTTGTCCATTTCTGTGAGGCCTTTTTGTAGGATGTATGTGTCCGCTGGTGTATGGACTATGGTACCTAGTTTGTAGTCATCTGTGAACTTTGTCAGCCACAGCCCTCCCATGTTTGCTTTAACATCTGAGAAATAAATGCCGAACAAGAGGGGTCCCAGGACAGATCCCTGTGGGACTCCACTTGTGACTGGCTTTGAGTCTGACATTGCTCCAGCGATTTTAACTTTATGGGTTCTGTCCTTTAGCCAGTTTGCAACCCATCTAGTGACATAAGGGTTTACGTTTAAGCTGTTGAGCTTATCTATGATGCCTGAGTGGGGTATTTTGTCAAAGGCCTTAGCCAAGTCCTGGTAGGCTGTATGGACTGCTTTGCCCTCATCAATGGCTCTAGTGACTGTTTCAAAAAAGTCAACCAGGTTCAAAAGGCAGGATCTGCAGTTTACAATGACATGTTTGGTTGTAGCATAGATTTTCTGATATATGTACTGTTTTATACTGTGATGTGTCATGTCATCAACTACTGACAGTTATCATTATTTGCTCACAGTTATTTACTGGGAAGTACAAGTTGAATGAAGCTGAGACCAATATTCTGAGGAATATAGACTACACATTCTGGCACACACCTGCCATTGTGGAGGGGTAGCTACAGACAATAGCCTGCTGCTTCTGTGTAAATGGTGCAGCACCTTGCTAGTGTGCTGGCTGTGGATCTCCTCCTTGTGCTTTTCTCAACTTCACAGAATGGCCATATCCTGCTGGGGCCATACCTGTCAGCTGTACAGATACACCCAGGTTATCCAGAGGCAGGACTCATATCTCTGGTCAGTTTACCTTCACATTGTTGTTTACAAGCAGTTTTGTCACTATTCATTCATGGATTTGCAGTCAGGAGTAGTATGGGTGGACATCAGAGTTTCAGACTTCACACACTCCATAACATCCATACTAATACACCCCCCCCCCCGTTATTCTCTCCTTCACCTACCATTATGTAAGCAATATCTCAGAGGTATCCCTATAGTTGGGCCTTTATCCCAGTAGTATTTATGGCCTGATACACAGTCCTTGCAGTAGGATATGGGGAGGCATGCTACTGGCATTTGACAACATGGCCTTGCTTTTGTTTTCTGTTTACTGTGTTAGGTTGTTAGTTGGGAACCCGTGACATTCTGTACACTGGCACTATGGGTGAGGCATGGGCCTTGCCAGAGGACTGTATGGCATTTGAGAGTGCTGCAGGCCATCTGTTACTGCATTTCTACATGGGATTGTGGGGGGGGGGGGGTGCACACCTGCAGACTTTAACATTTGAAATGACTGTACTGGTATTTCAGTTACTCTGTTGGTTTTCATTTCATATTGTATTGTGACCTATCATGCAGACAGGAGGCATATCAGTAGAGTACACATGTTAGAGCTTAATAGCATATATTTCAGTTTCAGACTTCTTACACTTCAGAACAAGAATGCAACTGCAAAACCTGTTGTAGTATGTCTGTGTAGGTCTGGTGGGGGCTGTTCACCATTGCCATCATGTGGGGGCCTTATCCTGGCCTTTCTTCATGGTCATCTACACCTGTCCAGCTGGGTGAGGCTTTTGGTGGGTATGTGACTCTCATAGACATCCATGTGTGTGACCTATTGACACCAATGGTTCATTCTTCCATTACATGTATTGTGGTGGGGGTTGTCGCCATGTGTAGTGCTGCCTAGTATGTTGACACCAATATCTGTTATGAATTTCCTGCTGTGCCATATAGCTGTCTGCTGCTATTCCATTCAGCCACCCAATTCCCTTGCATGCTTGCATCCATGTCATATATACAAGTATGAGAACATACTACTCCATTCAGTAATTGATAGGAAGAGTGACTTACCTTGTTGCTGGGCCAGTATTGAGGAGAATGCTAGAGGGCTGACTCTGTTGGATGCACATAGTACACTCTCTATACATGGTAAAGCTCAGGTAGTGTCATATTTGGCATCCCTTTTACTGTATGCATGAGTTGGAGAGAGTTATCAGTTCCTGGGTATCTACAGTGTCACTGTGTGTACTATGTGTTGCCTTTTTGACAAGGCCTGGGCATACTGTGCAGGCTTCCTTTTGCCTGCAGGGGCAGGCTCAGGATGTTCCCCATCCGAGTCCCTCTGGGCCTGTGCTGGCCTTGGCAATGGTGAGGAGCTGTGTGGCCCTGCCCCATGGTGTTCCTGCTACAGCTGTTTCCGCAGGATCATATTGTATAGCATGGCACATACTATGAACATTTGTGCACATGTAGCTGGAGAGTGCTGCAATGCTCCACCCGATATGTCAAGGCAGTGGAACCTTGACTTGAGCATCCCAAACACACACTCTACAATGATCCTGGTTTGTGTGTATGCCTCATTATGGTGTTCTTGTTCAGGTGTGTGGGCATTTCTGATGGGTGTCATCAGCCACGGCTCCAGTGCATAGCCAGCATCCCTCACTAGATGGCCATATGGGATGTCCCCCCTGGCAAATGCCTGATACAGCTGTATGCAATGCCAGATGTAGGAGTTGTGATAGCTTCCAGGGCTGCTAACACACACATTCATGATAATGCCCTGGGCATCGCACATGACCTGGCAGTTGATGGAGGGGAAACCCTTGGGGTTTATGTAGACCCTGCCCTGCTCACCATGTGGTGCTTTGATGTGGATGTGTGTGCAATCTATAGCACCCACTACCTCAGGGTATTCTGATATTTGGTGAAAGAGATGCATATTGCTGGTCAACGGCTCACGGGTGTTGAGGAAATACATGTGCTCACTGGCATGTGCCATGGCATGCAGGAACTGGTGGAGTACCCTGGATGCTGATGCCTGTGAGATCTCCATGATAGCCCCAGTTGCCCTTTGGAAGGTACCTGTGGCTAGTACTCTTAAGCCTACACATACCTTGGTATCCACTGGGATGGGTTCCCCTCTGTTGGTACTGTGTGTGAGGCATGGCCGGCACAGCTCAACAACTTGCTGTGGAATGATCACAGCAAAGGTGACAGCATTTACAATACATGTGTGGTGAGCCTTGATGTTTATTAACAATGCGTGTGGCTCCAGCCAGTATGTACAATGGGATCTACTTTGGAAGCTAACTTTCAAAACTTCAAACTTCATATGGACGAGACCATAACTTTGAAGTTTTAAAAGTTTGAAAATTCAATTAAAAAAAATAAAAACAATTTTTTTTAACGTTTATGCAGGGGCACAAGCCCCCCTGCACCCCCCCACCTCCCACATCCACTTCCACTGCTAATTAAATATACCAACTCTGAGATCACACTACAGTGAAGAGAATGATAAAGTTCCCATTTTGCTCTGTACATTGATCTTCATTTAAACCATTTGAAGTTTCAAAACATCAGCTTTATGATCATGACCATATGAATCTCGAAGTTTTGAAACTTTGTGCTTCCAAAGTAGACCTGCACAATGGTAAGCTTTTTATCATGGCTACAGTAGGGACCTGCAGCAAGAACATGATAAACCAACCCTGAGACCAGAGCTAAGTACAAGTAGTTGCAGTAACCACTGACCATGCATGATCATCCATATTAAGCTTTACAAGGTCATGCACACATACAGCAGAGGTATGTGGCCAATGAATCATTGCAACTGAATACAACAGAAATCCAGAGAAATTTCCTTTGGAAGAAATAAGTCAAGGATTCCCACATGTGAAATGCAGATATGATAGCAGGGCAACAGAAACAATAGTAGCAGACACAAGAGCAAAAAGGGAGCTGCTGACCAAAGCATAGATGCAAAACAGAATGGAGGAGTAGAGAGGGGGAGGGTGACATTGCTCACATACATCAGTGTGAAATAATTGAATTTAGACTATCTGAAACTCAGACATGATAGATAAAATAAAGTAAAGAACATGATGTACAGGCCTACACCAGTCCTGACAACATCAGAGTTTGATCAGGGTACCTGTACAAAAATGTGAATGCCATGAAAAAATGAACATATTCAGCTCTGAGGGGATAAGACCCATCAAATCTATCCTGTTACATTATGAATCCCACTACCTTAACAAGGGAGCCATAGCAGGAATCACACTGATGGTGGCATGGAAGTAAGTTTCATGTGAATATAACACATTTGCTGACTGAATGTAGGAAAACAAGACAGGTCTCAAGGTATTTGAACCCATGATTTTTTCAGTGATATTTTCCCAGACACCACATAACCAAGTTAATCCACAGAAGCACTAATACTTGTGATCTCAAGGAAGCAAATAGTAGGCAACTGCACATTTACAGAATGGAAGCAGAAATGTAAAAACAATAAAACTCTGATTGGATTTGAACCCTCAGCTTTGTGTAATGACAATCCATAAGTAATTTAATAAACAAACTGAGCTATTAAACAACTCAGACTAAAGGGTTAAGTTTTATTCCACTTCATACTTACCAATTGGCATGCAGTAATGCTCAGTCCCTTTGCACTTCCAATGACAACGAAGATTAATATATTTAGTACCTGATGTTGATTGGGCTTTGTTATTGTATACAATGCAGAGTGCCATTTCTCATCAGGTGTACATGGTTATCGACAGCATTTGTCTTGACCCATTGCTCAAAGTATGATCACAGAAAGTTATTTAGAAGACTTTTTAGACATGTGTGTGGTGTGTTTATCTATTTTATGTTTATAGTTGTAAAGATATTATCTGTATGTGTAGTTGTGGTGCAGGGTCATACTTATGCTGGGTATTCTTGCATATGTAATTGCAGGTGAATTTTTACTTAGCAGCAGCAATAAGGAACTGTCCCTGTCTGATGTCAGAGAATCTGTAGGCACTATAATGTTGGGGGGGATCTGGCAAATTCAAGGGTGTGGAGTGTATGTTTTACACAGGAAGTGTGACCACCACACCCTATACACAGACTATGATCACAGTCTGTAGCTTTCAGATACTTAGGATACACAGACATCTGAGAGAGAACAGGGTGAAAGGGACACTACAGATCAAGGAAGACTGGTAGCCACAATTATACAGATGACTGAATCTGACCCTAGTACTCTCTGCAGGGTGGTCCACACAGGGGGGTTGGCAATGTTTTTTTTTTTTTTTTTTGCTAGAGATATGGTTAGTGCTCTCCCAATAAGGCTGGTGGGTCAGTGAATGATAACCAGCATATGTGCATGGTTGTCATGGAGGCATGGGCTAGTTCCACCACTACCATGGCAGAGATAGTGAGGATGGTTCAGTGTGTGCATGTTGACCTATGCTACTGCACATCCAGTATGTGTGATTCCTTGAATAATGTGAATGACACACACACTGGACTATTCAATGTTTTCTCTGTATCATCTGGCAGAGGCATGAGGCTGTCCTCACAGGTGGGGTGGTCATCTACTGCACCCACAGATGTTAGCCGACATGGCAGTGTATATCCAAGGTCCCACACCCAGAGTGCTTAGCACTTCCACAGCAACATCTGTTGTGGAGGTGTCTTCTCCAGGAGAGTGTGCCCTTATGTTCATGGCCCACATCTTTTTGGCACATCTCCTATCAGATGAGGTCATGTAGCATACCAGCATCTCTCCAGGGTTGTGGTAAAGCTAATGCAACTATTGGTAGTGCCAACTCTTGTGGGTGGAGTTGTGCACGGGGAGATGAAACTTCTGCAATGCATGCCCTAGACCTGTCCAGTAGGCCCAACTGTAGTACATTACAAAATGCTGAGGCTGTGTCCATGCCTACACACACACACACTACCGTCACCACTACCCCCAGCACATTTATTAATGTATTTTTATTTTGAATGTGTTAATCAGTGTAAAAGCACTGATCCCACTGGACTCATTTCAGACTCGGCCCAGACATCACATACATCCACTGACCCTGGCCCTTCCCAACATTAACAACCCTCCATACCAGTTTTAACACTTTTCCTAAAAGCACTTTTTATGTTTATACACAGCAGCACTCACACTCACAAACTCTATGTGATATGCACTCCTCTACTTCTTTCTCTACCAGTGCAAATGATGGTAACTGTCACCAGATCTTTGTACATAGTTCCTTGGGTTGCTTATGTCTGAAGCGCAGCATGGCAACCTATGTATGGATATGTACTGCCCAGTGTTTTTGCATGCTTAATTTTTCTACAGTGTATTTGCTTAAACCTTGTAGTTATGTTGTAAAGCTAAGGATGTTGGGAGACATACACACTGTACTGATTTCAGTACAACTTCTTTGGAATGGAAGATGGGTAGCACTAGGACCCAGAAAAATTCCCATGGTTTAGTTAAAAAAAATATTTTAAAACAAGGGTTTGAGACTGCGCTGGTATTTGCATTTAAATGGGATTTTAACAAAGGGTCCATTTTTTCACACCTACACTTTAATCATCCCTTAAGTAGGTGATAATGAGGTATAAATTATATTAAAGAATGAGAAGCTTGTAGATCGGTACCCTGACTGCAGAATGATCAGCCTCCAGCAGGGTGTTAATCTACAGGTAATGCCCACTGAAAACAGAGTCCACTGCTTCACTGCAGCATATTAACTGCCATGGAGCTTGGACTGAAAATAATAATGATTGCTATTATTTTATGCTTGCTGAGTAGCTCTTTTGCTGTTTAGTGAGTGAAAAATAATAAATAAATAAATAAAAAATAAAAAAGTGTGTGTATGAGTGTATGTGTGCAAGAGGGTGAGAGCAAGATCGATTGAGCTACTATTTTACACTCGCAAGGCAGCACTCTCCCTGTTTAGCAAGTGTAAAAACAAATGAAACAAAAAAGTGTGTGTGTATGTATATTTGTCTGTCTGCGTGTCTAGGTGTATGCATGCTCACGTGATGAAAGCGGAAATGTGTGCATGTGTGTGTGTGTGTGTGTGTGTGTAAGAGAAAGTAAGATCAATTGACTACTGGCAACAGCAGTAAAAGTTTGCACACCTCTAGAACTCTAATCTCAAGAAATCTGGATAAAGCGTAAAATAAAGGGAGAACAAAGGTTCAAAAATAGAAAAAGATTTTAAATATTGCTCTTATAAAATTACAAAGTTGCTTAAATAACAGGATTTGTGTTAGCATGAATTTTCTGAAGGAAATAAAGTCTTAAATTTAAATGTAAGTCATTATTTAGTGACTTCAATCCCCAATGACTGGCAACAAACCACACATTTTAGGAACAGGGGACCGACACATTCATAGATTTATAGAATCATGGAGTGTTACTTGGCTAACAACCCGGAAGGGCCTTTGTAAGCCTAGACAAGTTTTCCTGAAAGAATAATGATGTCTTTTATCCAAATAGGACACTGAGGACTAGGCATTTATATGCTACTTCTGTCCATAAGGGACATGGGTGCCAGGCCTGGTGTAAATTTCCTATCCCCCATCCACTGGTGTAGGTTGCACTTACATTGGGTAATAGACAAAACCTGGCTTCACAAGGATGGGAAGCCTGCTCCATAGGAGGGCAGTCTCTGGGACACACATCTGTCTCTCCAGCAGTGGAACTGTCTGTGGTTGAATAGTCCTGCTTCCCTCCAGCATGTTCTGTTTAAGTGACAAAAGTCCCGAGTGCAGCCAAGATGGCCCAAGTTTAAGCAATTTATGTGCTTGATGGGGCTTGCAAGAAGGATGATCATGCCTGTCCTGGGATGATGGAGAATTTTAAGTGTCTCTCTAGGGGAGGATAGATCTCATTGAAAAGATTCCAAGCTGGGGTGTGCAAGAGGGCAACAGTAGGCATGGCCACTTAATGTACCTAGGGTAGGGCACACACTCAGGCTACTTTATATTGCCTGCCCAGCTTAACACTGATGTTAGCATTTATGAGACGGGCTTAAGAATAGGGGAAAAATGGTGATCTAGGATAAAGGCACCACTCCCAGATCCTACCTCTCGGCTGAGTGTAAAATGCAGGACACCCCCCCCCCCATAAGCTGAGACACTGGATATGAAGGAATAAATGAGTCGACATATCAACAGGAAGGTGGCTTGACAGTTAGTGGGTACTAACTGAATAAAAAAGAGAAAATAATTTATATGCAGCTGTAGCTTGGTTGGGGGGGGCAGCAGTGTGAAACTGAGTATAAATTTGAAAATCCTAGCTACACCCCTGTGTAAAGCACTGTGCAATTCACTGCCTCTTTTCTAGCACCACTCTAAACTCTGCTCACCACCATCTGGCATGATCATCCCTGCTGCTGACTCCTCTTCTTACTCTTCAGCTGATTCAGTTTCCACTACATGTTTTGCTGGGAACTGCTGATTGTGCAAAAAGCCTGCCCTGTTGAAACTGTTTCCTAATTATATTATTTAACATTGTACACACAGTCAATATTTTGCCATAAATGGCAGGGCCATACTGCAGAAACCACCAGATAAAGCCAGACAATAAAAATTTGCTTTCAGTAGCCCGTACATATGTTTTATAACGTTTCTGGTTAGTGATAGTGTACTGTTATACCTCAGGTCTGTTTGACTGTGTGGATTCTGATGGGTATCATTAGACATGGTTCCAGGGTATATCTGGCATCATCAACAGGATGCCCTTGGGGGATGTTACCTCTTGCAACCTCTTTGCACAGTTCACATATGTGCCATATGTGGGAGTCATGAAAATTGCCAGTTTCCTAGTTCACCAAGTGGAGCCTCTATTATAATGTGGGTACAGTCAATGGCCCCAGTACCTCAGAAAAACTCCCACATGGTTCTGGCTCTCTCCTCTAGGGTATATGAGAATCATGTATGTTTCCCCTATGCTCAAGCATGGTATCAAAAAACTTCTGGAGTATTCTTGAGGCAATACCTTTGAAACCTCCCACTGTGTTTCCACTAAGTCACTGAAAGGTCCCTATAACGAATATATGTAAACCCATACCTTTGTATCCACTGGAATATGTACTCCATGACTCCCACAGGACTGCAGACAAGACTGACACATTTCATTGATTTGTTGTATGGTACCCCTGCCAACACTGCACCATTTAACTAGGTTGGTGTCATGGAGGCCATGAAACGCATAGTGAGGTTAGATGATTCTGTGACTCCATGAGAAATGTTGTACACTACTGGGTGACATAGCTGCTATAAGAGCCTACTACAGATGCATGTTTACTATGACTGCATCAACCCCTAACACAACTGTGCAATGTGCTCCATCTAAACACAGGCAAATGCCTAGTTCAGATATAGACTTGATGCAGCATCATTGCCTCAGTATCGTAGTTTATGTCTCATTATACAGCCATCATCACATCTGATCACATTATTTCATAGGTTCATAGGTAGGTACTAGGCTATTGGCCCTAGGGCCTGTAAAAGCCTAGCTAAAAAGGTACTCCGGCTTTTGCCACCTAAGAAAATTATTTTCCGGTGCCCCTGTCAAGCAGAGCCGCAGAAGTGATCGCCGGGGTGAATTTCCTATTTCCCATCCAATCATCAAGATTTTTCTTGAAGAGTGCTAATGAGGAGCTCTGTTTGACATAGATAGGTAGTCTGTTCCAGAGTATGGGAAGTCTCTGGGACAGGAATATATCCCTCCAGCATGTTCTGTTTATTGTGGTGACATGGTTTAGGTCCCTAGAGCGTGTAGCTCGGAGGGACTGGGATTTCATTAAGTGGAGTGGCATCTCTATGAATAGTCACCTCAAAAGAAGTGGTACCTTTATTCCTGTTAGTGACCCTGTTGTTAATGTGTTTAATAACATCTGTGAAAAACAAACTTGTGAGCTTTATAATAAAAAAAGTTTTAAGAAACTATATAATTTAACTGCTGAAGAGTCCGAGGCATTGAAATCTTTGCTGAATAATAATGAAATAATTATAAAAGAAGCAGATATGGGGGTGCCATTGTACTGATGGATGCAGATAACTATTTGCAAACTATGTCTGATTTATTATCAGATAGACAGACTTTTAAACCTATTGATAATAAGGAAATAGATAGCATGATAAGCAAAATAAATATATCCATCTATGACCTACAGGTGATGGATGATATAGACATTGACACCTTTTATTTTTTGAGCGTACCATGCCCAACCATTCCTGTACTCTATGGGCTCCCAAAATACATAAATCTTTGTCACAACTCCCGATGAGACCAATAGTCTAAGGAAGGGGATGGATAACGGAACCCATATCTGTTTATCTACAGGACGTATTAAAGGGCTATTTGAGGCATATACTCAGCTTCATCAAGGACACTAGTGACTTCTTGACCAGTTACGTAGTTGGTAAGATAGTGGGGCTCATTTTGGTAACTTTAGATATAAAGTCTCTCTTTACGGTCATTCCTAATGCTTATGGAATTGACTGTATAAGAGAGATTCTGCAGGAACATGGTTCCTTTTCTGGTAGACGCATTGAAACCATTTGTGAACTTTTGGAAATTGTTTTGGAAAATAATATTTTTACTTTCAATAAAAAGATGTGCCATCAGGTATCAGGAACGGCCATGGGCACCGTTGTAGCCAATAATTATGCAAATCTAACCCTGGGAAAATGGGAAAAGCTGAATGTGTATGGTGAGGGTAACTTACATGCCTCAAATATCCTATTTTATAAACGCTTTGTGGATGATATTTTTTTTGGTTTGGCATGGTAATGTTATAGATTTGCAGGATTTCTTTAGCTACTTAAATGGTACTGTTGTATTTTTGAAATTTGAAATGTCTTTTTCTGAAACTTCTTTGAACTTTCTAGATGTAGGGTTGCACGTAACAGAGTCTGGTTTACAAACATGTATATATAAGAAGGAAGTGCAAGTAAATAGATACTTGCATAAAAATAGTATGCATACAAAAAGAACTTTTAGAAGCGTACGTAAGAGTCAGTTTTTGCGAGCTAATAGACTGAATACTGAATTATATGTCTGTGGAATGCAGATGCAAGAAATGACCAACAACTTTTTGAAAAGGGGCTATAGCAGAAATGAAATAGAACTGGCTAGGAAAGATGCATTACAATTGAGAGGTTCAAGGACTAAATCTTATTTTTCCACTCAGGGACATGCCAGTTCTGGTGATGTGAGTTCAGTTCATCCACATGCTAGTTCTGGTGATGTGAACTTAGTTCATCCACAACATTTAAGGTATTTAATGACCTTTAGTAGGGCTAGTGAAACAATAGAATATGTTATTTGAAACAATTGGGATATCCTAAAGGCCATACCTGGCCATGTGAAGTGGCTTCCAGAGAAACCATTATTCACCTATCGTAATTGTGATAACTTAAAGAAGCCTTTATGCTATAAGGATATTTCCTTAAATAAAAAAATCTATCCCTGTGTTTAATAAAAAGGGGAGTTTTCCCTGCCACAATTGCTCATGTTGTTCTAGTATAAATCAATCAATGGAGTTTACACACCTTGTTAGTTGTAGGAAATTTACCTTCCATTGTACTGCAATGTGTAATACAACATCCATTATTTATCTTGCCACATGTAAAAAATGCTTAAGTTTCAATGTTGGAAAATCAATGAGAAGGTTAAAAGATAGGATAACAGAACACAGGTCTGAGATACGCAGGAAGATACTAATTCTTTGGCCCAGCATATAGAGGAAAATGATGATACACATCAGTTTAACTTTAGAGCGATATATGTTATATATCCAAATGTAAGATGTGGTGATGCAATTAATAACATAGACACCAAGGAATATGAATGGATTATTCCACTGAAAGCAGATAAACATCCAGGTCTTAATAAGCAGGTTACATTAAAACCTATTTTGAAAGCCAAACAACAAAGAGTAAAGAAAAAAATATAGTCTTTTCATGTTTATATTTGTTGCATACATATATTTTTAGTGTGTTTGGTGTAATCCTTTATGGATGATTTCCTTTAAGAAAACTAACTGTTAATTTTAATTGATGTTACTTGATATGTTGACTGCATCATGAAGTGCAATTAGTTTGCATTCAAAAATGCTGTTTTTATGAGTTTCTATGTAAAACACTGAAGAAAGATAATTTGTATCTGAAAGCTTTGTCGTTATATTAAAACTTTTGACGGTGTGGAGTACTATTTTTTTCTTATATGAGTAGTTTTCCCAGTTAATGGTGGGGTAACTGAAATCACCTATTATTTGGGTGTTGGATTGTACCCTAATATTTTCCAGTGTATCAAGTAATGAGGAGTGGGAATCCTGGGGCATGGTGGGGGATCTGTAGCAAACTACAATTTGGATTGTGGTCTTGCCTAGAGTTAGTTGTACTTGGATAATCTCTGAGGCATTATGCTGAGCAACTATCCTGAAGGTGTGGATATCCTTAATGAATATGGACATGCCTCCGCTTTTAGTGTTTCAGTCCAGGTTAGGTGACCGAAAGGTGTGGTATGAATTATAGACTGGTAATGCAGGGGTGCTCTCTGGAGCCTTGAACCAGGTCTCTGTCACTGCGCAGATGTCAATGTTCTCCATTTTAAGGAGTGCCTCGAGTGAGTACATTTTGAGGTTTAGACTTCTAGCATTGAGTAGCATTACCCTCAGATTTTGCTTCCTTGTACCTGTTACGGTGGTGAATTTGTCATTTGAACCTTGCCTAAAAAAGGTACTATAGGGGTGGCAAGAGCCTTAGCCAGTATCTGGAATCCCAGGGGTGACAGGTGCAGGCCATCTCTGGCAAGGCATCGTGGTCTGTCGATCATGTCATCCCAGGCAGATGGATACTGGATTCCCTTAGAATGACACCAGAAGCTTAGCCAATTGTTGAAGTTAATCATTTTATCCTTGTACTGTGGTATCATTCTGGGTGATGGCAGGATGCTACTCAGGGCTAGGGTCATACCTGCCTGGGCTACAAGATCGGAGAGCTCCTCCATGTCTCTTTTCATGTATTCCAGGGAGGTACGTCTCAGGTCATTAACACCAACATGGACATTGACAGAGTCATATTTGTACTTGTTGTGGAGTGAACTGAGCGCATGCATTATGTGGCGGATCCTGGCACCTGACAGGCAGCCGACAGAAACTCTCTCCTTGTTTAGCCTGGTGAGTGGAACATCAGTGTGCCTGACTATAGAATTACCTATGACTAAAGTTTTGGGTACATTGTTATGCCTTATGGGCTGTGGATGAGTGGCACACAGAGTTTGTGGGCTATGTATCATTTGGGTTGTGTTGGGAGGTGGAGGTTGCTTGTGTTTCTGCTTTGGAGGTCTCTATTGCTTGAGCAGGTTTTTATTGAGAGCCTCCACAAATGTAGGTGAGTATTTTCTGTTTCTACATGTGTGATTTGATGGTGTAGGTTTTGACGGACTATGTGATGAGTGTGGTGTGGCTCAAGTGTTTACCTTCTCCTCTTGACTGTCTAGTCCAGTCTTGGGTGAAGAGAGCTTTGCTTCCAGTTTGGCTATATAAGTGCATCTTTCACAGGTTGCAGTGTTGGGTGGTAGGAGGAGTGGGTTGTCTGTGTACATGAGCAATTGCTGCATTGCCCCAAGATGTCCAGATTCATCAGGTAGACAGGAGAAAACACTGGGAGCTGACCCTTAGACATGCCTGGATAAGTGCTTATTTATTAAGTGCTAAAAACTGTTTTCCTCTAGACAAGTGAGGAAAGTTGACTGCTGTAGTAATTTGTAGCTTATTTAGTGCTTATAATGAATTCTGAACAAGAGCTGAGCTCATAGAATCAAATTTGAGTGCTAAAATTAAAAAAAGTTGGCTAGTTCTAAGGGAAAATTTGAAGTGCAGACTTTATGGCGCTGGGAATAGTTTAACCCTAGCTAAGTGGTGATGCATAAAGTGTATTTTTTTTAATATAACAGTAGCAAATGAGCAAACTAATTTAAACAAATTAACCAATTAACAGCTAAAAACTGAGCCCTGTTCTAGCAGTCTTTGATCAGACAAGTTCTAACTGCACACTCCTGCCACTAGGGTGCAGGGAAACCTTCTCCAAAAAGGATGGCCTGGATTAGTGCTCAAGTTATACAAACAAAGCTAGATTTAGCAGGTCTGAATCTAGTCTATGCTACAGCAAACAAAGCATACCAATTTCAGAAAGAACAGTCAAATAAGCAGGCACAATAAGTCATTAACCAGAAACTCATAGTTTAGAAGAGCAGAATCTACCCTCTCCTCCCACAAGAGTGCAGACCACACCTTCTTAATGTAAAATAACTGTCTCAAAGCCCAAGTGCTTAAACCAGAACTAATACATTTTTAGAATAACAGACAGTAAGCCTTCAATCAGCAACCCCCAACCTGGAAGGATGCAAGCTACATGTCCTGCCACAACAGTGCAGACCACAAACCTTCTTAATGTAAAACAACTGGTCTGAAGCCCAAGTGCTTAAACCAAGGACTTAGAATAACAGTTACAATTTAATCAGGCTACTAACAAGCAGTAATAAATGCAACAGAATAAATGCAATTAAGTAGTTTTAAGAATGGGCAGCAAAAGCAAAATAAAGTAATAAATTAGGAATAAGCACAAATACAGTAAAAGCAGATGAATAAAGTGCAATTTTTTTATATATCAATAGAAAACAAGCAAACTGATTTAAACAAATGACCCAATTAACCAGTAAAAAAGCTCAAAATTGAGCCCTGTTCCAGCAGTCTTCAATCATACAAGTTCTAACTGCACGCCCCTGCCACTAGGGTGCAGGGGAACCTTCTCCAAAAAAGATGGCCTGGATTAGTGCTCAAGTTATACAAACAAAGCTAGATTCAGCAGGCTTGAATCTAGTCTATGCTACAGCAAACAAGGCACACAAATTTCAGAAAGAAGCAGTTCAAATAAGCAGGCACAAATGGATTTGGCAATGTTATGTCATGCAGCTAGATTTCCTAACTCACACATAACTGGTGAGTAGTCATTCATTGTGCAAATTATCTTTATGAGATGTGCAAAAGTTTTCTGAATCTAGCTAATGTCTTCCCTACTCATGTTACAAAATATCACAAAGGTAAATAAAAAAAACCACACATTGCTGTACCAAATAACAGAAGTGCTACAAAATAATGTTTGCAAGGAGGCTGCACTCCCCTGCACCCTCCAAGTGGGGGGAGTGAGGGGGCTTTGTCTCATCCACAGCTGAGTTCTACATATACCACCTCCAAGGTTGCACAGATTCACTTCTCCCTCTTCTCTGAGCCTAGCATCCTTACAGCAAAGCACAGCACCTACAACAAAGCATGCTCCAAAGTTCTAACACATAACATGTTCATGTGATTTTAACTTTGCAGTATTTAAACACTGGGCAA
>NC_056737.1:1468868327-1468910827 GCF_019279795.1 Protopterus annectens
TAAACTGGTTAACAGAGTAACTGAAATTAAAAAGTGAAATAATACCTATGTCACTTATGACCATGAATTTTATATAATGCACTTTAATGGCAAGATTAAATACGTTATTTTGTATGATTAGTCAAGAGTAAACTGAACATTTTCAACAGCTACCACAGAAACATCTTGATTTGCTAGAATGATCTAAATAATAAAAATAAATAAATAATTATACATCATCTCTATTCCAGTTACTTATGGCTAATAGTAATCATTTAACTTTAATTGTACTTAGTGAAATTACCTTATCATCCATTTGACATGCTGTGCTGTCTAGCTAATGATAATTATTTGTTTCACTTTTCTTTGTTTTCAGTCAATTTACTGCATTAAACAGTCAACTTTCTTCATAATCAGCAAGCAATGGATTGACAAATCAAATAGAAAACATGAGAATAAGTGATTTTTTAATGACTGAAATGTTTTATCCAACATATGCTCATCTAATTTACCCTTTCTTTGTCCTTAAATGTATGCAGCGTAGTGGTGTTCCTTTGTAAAGTATTTAGTTAATGCATTGTCTTAAAGCTTTCTAAATAAACTAGATAAATCTTCTTAATAGGTTTAAGAAGTTTAAGTTTATTTTTAAAGGCAGGTATAGTGATGGTTGATTATAAGTCAAAACACTAATGGAAGCTTTCAAACATTATTCACTTTGTTAAAATAAGCTCTGTATACCCATTACATGCCCAATATGTCTGAATAAAGTACTGTTGATTTAATCACTGCTTGGAAGAAATTGCAGTCATCCTCTTGTATTGCTGTAAAAACATTTCACTACCTTTTTAATTGTCTTCAATTGCCTTTGAAAGCTAAACATCTGGAATGCCGAATGACAGTACACTGAATGAAAAACGATGAAATTTAAAAATGCAAAAAATTAGTCAAACATTGCCCTGCATCCCCATACCACCTGATGATTATATATATCAACTCCAAGATCCCAATACAGTGGGAAAAGGGTACCCACTGTACCACAATCTCATTGGTCATTTGAGTTTCTACAGTTTATGTTTGATGCAATGCCTTTCAGTGTTTTTGGCTGTTCAGCTTTATGAATATATCCCCAGTCCTTCTATATGGGTAGCAAAGGTCTGCCCTAAACCCTAATTTATTAATAATACAGCAGACACCACACACATCATCTTCATTGATGTTATTTGCACAATGATGTAGATCATAATTCTGTAAATTGTATTTATGGATATATTTTTATGCTGTATGTTGTCAGTACCTCTTCCAATTTACAGTTATTTTCATTAGTAATGGTCCAAGTCAATGGAATGTTATTTTACTTTTATGCAGGGAAAAGTATAATTTATCAGTAGTCTACAGCTGAGTACAACCAATGTGCAAGTTAGTCAATATTGCTGTGATTTAATCAAGAGTACAGAGCCTAAGTTATCAAAAAAAGTTAACTGCAGGGAAGTTCTGTATTGCACAATGAGAGTGGCCTATTATTATTATAAAATTACATTAATGAATGGCTTATTTTATGTTTTATTATGGGATTATAGCACTTTATACATGTTTCTCCAGTTCTTATAGCTACTGATATACTGCACATGCATATGGTATGTATGTCACTATACTTGCACAGTACATTGCAGGACTGGAGGCCAAAAAGGTGCTTGATTTTGTTAACCACCTCTATTGTATGTTTGTCCACCCCCAGTTCTGCTAGTATTGCAAATTAATACACCAGACAGAATGAAAATGGGAAACCATAAACATGTTGTTGGGATGATCATTAAAAGAGTTTGATTTGTCTTTTTTATTTATGCTTCTAGGTGTGTAACCAGTCTGACAACTAAAGTCTTTTTGAATGGATACACTTTTTGTTGTGATTAACGCTGAATCTACAATAGGCACAACGACCTATCTGACCACTCAGTATGAAAGCTGTGAAATATTAACATGCATTCATTGATTCAATGATTCAAAGAATGTTGCCATTAGGTCACATACAGACACAAAAATGAGAACTAGCTTACATTCTTATGTGTATGGACATTATTTTTCTTTTATCAGTAATTAAGTTATTTAGACAACACTTTTCATATTCTGAATAAAGCAAATGAAGTCTCAGAAGCACAGGAAAAAACACACAGCACCTGAAATTTGACATAATATAGGTAGAGTTCAGCTTTGTCGCTTTTATACTGCAAATGATAATGCATAATGATAACTATGTAGACACTGAGTGGATAGTAAAAGTGACTTTTAAACTCAGAATCTAAATATAATATAGACATCCATAAAGAAATACAGGTTTCAATTTTAACTCATCAAATCAGAAATAGAAGAAATGGACAAAAGTTTTGCTGCGGCAGGTTACAGGTCTGCATCCCCTGATACTTCTGCCTTTTGAACACGTTGAAACTTAAGATTTTAGTGCAAAATTCTTCTTCTACAATATCAACTAACGGAAATCATGGGTTCGTGTCCAACACTGAAGGAGTGGTTTCAGTTTAACATCCCCAATTTTTCCGTTAATAAAACAGATGGAAGAGAAGAAGGCATTACACATACCATGAAGAATGCTGCCTTCTCACTCATCTCTGCAAATTTGATTTTTCTGCTTATGGGCATATAGTTAAAGCAGTGTATCACTGAGATGTAACTGGGCAATGAATTAGATTGTGGTAGATTGGGATGCATTTGCTCTAGCATCCAGTGCCACGGTGATATCTGGGAATGAAAGACAATAAAATGAGTAAATGAAAAGATCTCACTCCAAGTGAACAAAAAGCTGGCCCATGCAACACCTAGTATTCTTTTTACTCTTTAATGTGAATTTGATTCTTTGCAGTTAAGTCTCTTAAGGCATTGAGCCATTAAAAACTGCTCCAATTGCCTGCTGTTTGACTTTGAGCAAGTTACTCAGACTGTACTCCTGGGTTGCACCTGGAAAGATACATTTTATCCAGTGGGATAGCAGGTAATCAGTTAAAAAAAAATGAAATAATAAAGTAATATTTAAAATGAATTTCTTTTTGACCCCCCTCCTTCCCCATTATTTTTAGCTTTGTTGACAATTCTTGATCAAAGAAGTTAAAAGGATTCCGGGTCTGTACATTCTACAATTTGTGGCTTTTTGGTGAATTGTTGTAGTTATAATTGATGGTCACATGTGTGATATGTATTCATGTCTACAGAGAGCGTAGCTCTCAACTGGCCATGATTTTATTATCCTCATATTTGTGGTTTGAACCTCTTAAAATGTGTATCTTTTTGGTAAGGTGTAATGAACCGTAGCCACTATATAATGACAAACATACAAGTTTCAGAATTCATGCCCTTCAGAAAATGCTTTCTAACACAAAATGTTCTGAGTATATTAGACTAGAATGTAAAATCCGTTCCTAATATTTGTGCTTTTTCACTGGACTGAATGGTTCTAATATCAAACAACTGAAATGGACATCTCAGTCATTGCCTATGTATTTTGTATTCATTCACCTGAAAGCATACAGTCATATAAGGGGCTATAATTGATGGTGACATATGTGCTTATGTGTGTGTGGTGTATATATGTCTGTGTGTGTGTGTGTGTGTGTGTGTGTGTGTGTGTGTGTGTGTGTGTGTGTGTGTGTGTGTGTGTGTGCATGCAAATACTTGCTTCCTATATTCCTAAGTAGTTACCATGTAAAGAAAGGAATTGATTATAGTAATCAGGAGCACCATCATAAACACAATGGTCTCTGAGTATGTTCCTTAGTTTTCTTGTTTTGCTAGCCATTCACACTACGTTTATTATTTGGCTGGGAATGCATTGAAGAGCATGAGTTTAGTGTTAAATATTTTAATTATGAGGGGATTTTTAATTTAACTTTTTTCCTATATACTCAGGTGAGAAAAGCACTGGGATGGGCTTCAACAGTTTATCTTGTATGCTGTACAGATGACAAAGTCTACAATACTGTTAACAAGCTACTTCCTGTATTTCAGGGTTTGAGTCTGTTAGCCTCTGTTTGTCTACGGTATGACTCTGATTATGTAACTTTATCCTAGAGTACATCTGGGCTGCCCCTCCAAGCTGACCTTTGACACCAGTGGGCTGTGCCAAGCAAATGCATTACACATCAATATGATCCTCGATCTCATTAGAGATTCTAAAACTAACAATGATGCTATATGGAATAGGCCTTTTGGTAGAATTATGAAACAAAGACACCCTAACCGAAAAGAAGAGAAAACTAAGAACAGTTGCATTCTAACTTACACCTTACGATTTCAATACAATTAAATCTATTATTAAGGAGAACTGGGCCATCCTCACTGCCAGTCAGAAGCTTGTAAGAGTTTGAGGAGATCACCCTCCTTTTATATATAAAAACAGCAGCAGCATGCATGGCTATGTGGAAAAAGAGAAATAAGGAGCCCCAGGATAACATGACCACTAAAATCAGTGGACTACCTAACTGCTCTTTCTGTGAATACTTGATGGAGAGCGACTCATTCGAGTGCCCCTTTCTTAAAAAATGGTGAAATCTTCTGCAGGTGCTAACTGTAATACTGAAAATGTTCTATATAGGGCCATATGTAATGACTGCCCTCCACTTTATGTGGGCAAGACTATGAATAAACTGAAAAGGAGGATTTCAGGTCATCCTTCTGACCTCAGACAAATGCCAGAGGAATACCTTATCCAAACACTTATTAGAATACCCCAGACATTCTGGTTTTAAATGTATCATTTTAGACTGTGTGGAGATGGATGAGCTTGAAGGGAACATCAGTGGTGTGTTGGAGAAAAAAGAATTATGCTGGCAGCTGAAATTAAATGCATTCAGAAAACCAGGACTTAACTACTATTTCTCTATTAAGAGTGATGAATTTGCATAAGCTGCAACACAATCAGTAAAGGTTTTTTTATGGAATTTTTGGAGGAATATTTTTATGTACTGAAAATAAACCAAATAATAATAAAAATGTGTATAAGTGGGTCTACTTCTATATACTAAAATGCCATAAGTTCAAAGACCAAAACACCGAGACTAGAAACTCGAACATGCACAGTCCCAAAAAATTGCAAGGTTGAGTTGTAGAATATCGAAATGTAAGTAGAACTTAAAGGATAAGTGTTCCAGCAAGCATATAAAGAAAGTATTGCATATGTTACATTCAAATGTGTCACTGTGGAATTTTTCTGAGTTTTGAAGTTCTGAAATTATTCAGAAGTGCTAATGATTCAATGGTATGTTTTCATTTAGAACAGAATATGTAGATGGACATGTCTTGTGTGAGTTTACCATTGTTCTGAAAGTAGTGTGATCTCGGAGTTGGTATATTTAATTTTTGTGGGTGCAGGGGGGTGTAGTGAAGTAAAGTAATATTCTTTTATCTTTTAGTTTTGCATAGATTGGCTTCTGATGTAGTTTTGTAAAAGTATGCTGAACATGTTTTTGATGTGTTTACTTTATGTTTGGTGTATAATTTGAATGTGAGAAATGTGGTGGTGAATTGAAATGTCAAAGTGTTGCTGTGAAGTATAATAATGGTGTTTTGAAGTAATGTATATGTGTTTCTTTTATGGTGTTTTGTATAGATGGAGTGTAGGTATGGTGTGTTTTTTCCAGTTTTCAGTATTAAGTGTCTCGATCATGTAAAGTTTTGGGAATGTGCATGTTCAAGTTTCTGGTCTTCGAATTTATGGGATTTCAATATACAGAAGTAGATCCATATAAATGTATGTAAATATATACATATATATATATATATATATATATATATATATATATATATATATATATATGTTTAGATACTTTAGCATCAATTCTGATTTGATTAGATTTTTTGCATCACACCAGAGATTTAAATGGTAAATTCAAAATACACATTTTTTATGATGCTATTACTATGTGGTATTGGTATAATTGCCCCATTTACCAAACTGGTGGATGCTCATGCACACTCATGCACATGTCTGCACACTTTTATACATTACTAGCTTACTTCATTCACTGTTTTCTGTATTTTGTGTGTTTTTTCTACTAGTTTTCATTGTATAAACATGTTTATGAGGCTGTAAATATGAAAACTGTCATGTCAGTTAAATTACTCGCAATTTGTTGGCTCTGCAACAAAGCAGCACTTACTCCTTCTAATTCAGGAACTGTGCAAGTGAACCATAATTTGCCTGATGACCAAAGACAGTCATGTAACAGCACACAGTCTGTGCTCTTAGTATCTAGAGGAGGATGTAACCCCAACGCACTATGATGATTTAAATTCACCTCTATTATTTACAAATAATTTTAATGAATGGCTACTCTTTCACAGTAATGGGGCATTTAAAAATGATGCCTGGAAGGGGCTCATACAAAGATATTAGACAGTACGAACACCCGTGATCTGTTGAATAATGCCATTGTTGCGATGGAAACCATCAAAAGACACAAACTGATAAGTTCAACACATAGTAGGTGAGGATCAAGGTGAAATAAACAATCAGTATGTAGTAATTCCCACCCTTGATGTGCCACATATTACACTGGGTCAGATTCTATTATGCAAACATGACAGTTCACTGTGAGTTCACTGTCTTACCTGACGTGAAGAAAAAAACACTGTCATCTATGATAGCATGTCTTGTAGGAGATTTGTGTATATTGTCTGATTAAATTGCATTGTATGCCAGTATGTGTAATTGTGAAAATGTAAACGGTTTTAAAATGTTAAGTATTTCCCTGTTTATACAAAATGTTTAAATAATCTGTCAGTGTTTTGATACATTTCTAATTGCACATGTTTGTGAGGGAGATTCTAAAGTATAAATGGTCTCTAGAGAATCAGCTGATCAGTAGGTGATGTCATTATAATGTTCCTGGTTGCTAGGTGAGGCCCCATGGACTATGATGTTTGCAGATGACATTGTGATATGTAGCGAGAGTAGGGACCAGGTTGAGGAGACCTTGGAGAGGTGGAGATATGCTTTAGAGAAGAGAGGAATGAAGGTCAGCAGGGCTAAAACAGAATATATGTGTGTAAATGAGAGGGAGGGTAGAGGAATGGTGAGGATGCAGGGAGTAGAGTTGGTAAAGGTGAATGAGTTTAAGTACTTGGGATCAACAGTTCAGAGTAATGGTGAGTGTGGAAGAGAGGTGAAGAAGAGAGTACAGGCAGGGTGGAATGGGTGGAGAAGAGTGTCAGGAGTGATTTGTGACAGACGGGTACCAGTAAGAGTGAAAGGGAAGGTCTACAAGAGGGTAGTGAGATCAGCTATGCTATATGGGCTGGAGATGTTAGCATTGACGAAAAGGCAGGAGTCAGAGCTGGATGTGGCAGTGTTAAAGATGTTAAGATTTGCACTGGGTGTGACTAAGATGGACAGGATTAGGAATCAGTATATTAGAGGGTCAGCTCAGGTTGGACAGTTTGGAGACAAAACAAGAGAGGCGAGATTGCGTTGGTTTGGACATGTGCTGAGGAGGGATTCTGGGTATATTGGGAAAAGGATGCTAAGAATGGAGCTGCCAGGTAAGAGGAAAAGAGGAAGGCCTAAGATAAGGTTTATGGATGTGGTGAGAGAGGACATGAAGGCGGTTGGTGTGAAAGAGCATGATACAGAGGACAGGAAGAAATGGAAACAGATGATCCGCTGTGGTGACCCCTAACGGGAACAGCCAAAAGAAGATGATGATGATGATTGAGAGGAAAAATAACTTTTTCAGACAGCTGATTGTTATTTTTAAAATAATACAGTTGAGATGTTAACCTGGACTGTAAAAGAGACTGCTGAATTCAGTGGAAGGTCAGGTAGTTAAAAGTTGCAGTCAGTTGCAGTGCTGTGCAGTGGATACACAAAAAAATATTCACTAAAAACTGCACGCCTGCTTTTGCCTTGCTGTTATGCATTAGATTAAATCAGTGACAGTATTCTCTGGTTAGATTAGGAAAGTTTAGTTACTTATATAGAGTTTTTTTCCAAGATGATGGACTTCTGTCCTAAATTTTAATTTAATCTTTCTGGTGATTGAATTCTGGTGTATACTGAAAGTTATTGATTTTAGCCCGCAGTGGTGGTGCTGCGTTAGCGTTGTCGCCTCATAGTAAGATGCTGTCCAGTTCGATTCTCAGCTAGAGCATCATCTGCGTGGAGACATGCGTGAATGGGTGTACCTTCGTTGAAGGTTGTGCATCAGGACTGGTAACTCGGCACGTAAAAATCAGCTACCAATCATTAGCAGACTGGAGTTCTGCTGTGGTGACCCCTAACCAGGAAAAGCCGAAAGACACAACATTGAAAGTTATTGATTTACTTTTTTTAATAATCATTTTACTTATTATTAAATGTTTTCATTACTTTACATTGTGGCTGGACAATCAGTATATTATTTAGAGATTAGAGAGTGTTTATACCTGTTTGATACTCCCCAGGTCACCTTGAATATCTGGCTGCTTCTGGTCATAGCTATCATTTAGTCTGATATTTAATTTTAACAATTTGATCACCCTTTGAAGGGCATGTAGACCTGTCTGACTCTGGTGGCAGCACTGGCCATTTGTACTGGGGAGGGGACACAGCTGGAAATCTTTGTCAGGCTTCCCATAAATGTTTGAGTGTGTAAGATTTGAATTTATTTTTAGTGAGTGAGTGAGTCAGTGGTCTTAAACTGGAAAACATTGCTCTGATATGTATAATAAGAGATTGCATTTGTGGTGGAAAGAGGTATATAGTTCAGTCCCAGGAAATACAGCATGTTCCTTTTGTGCTGTTAAGGGAATTGTGGAATATTACTCTTGTGTTCTCTGTTCTCTGGTATTTTCCGTGACTGTCTTACAATGGAGTCAGCAGTGAAGACTGAGGTTCCTTAATTACTTACCCCAGTTTTTAAGTGGGGGACGTCACATATCAGTGGCAGTCGAGAGGGATAATAACCAGATGTTACATTATTGGTGGCAGTCCAGTGGGATATTAATCGGACATCACATTATTGGTGGAAGCAGTGGGATTTTTAATTGAATTTCAGTAGCCTGTGAGCAGTTGCCATTAAGGTGTGCACTCTCGACAGCCACAAGATAAACATTCAGAATTTCAATCTGTCACAGTTTTATTTATTATTTTTAGTTAGATAGTCAGGGATAGCAGGCAAAGAGCATCTATATCAGACAGTATAGCAAATGCTAAAAATAGTGAACGCTATTCTGTTGAACTATAAAGTTTGAAAGCCAAAAATGTCGATGTCACGGATCAGCAAATTTCTTCCCATGGAAAAAATAAAAAAAAAATATACAAACAAAATAAAGTGGAGGGCTGTGCCCCCCCCACACACACACACACAACCCCCAGCTTAAATATACCAACTCTGAGATCATACCACAGTGGAGAAAACAGCAAAGTCCCGAGAACAGCCCAGCGATTTTTTTCCCTAGGAAAAAAATCGCTGTTCCGTGACTTTGACATTTTCAGATTTTGAACCTTACAGTTTGACAGAAGAGCATTTGCTATTTTCATCATTCACTCTTCTGATAGGGAACCAGCAAGGATGCCAGCAGAAGATTTTAATAAGCTGATAAAGATTCCGTTGGCTAAGGAGTGTGAAGCCAGAGGATTGGTGCATGCCAACCTGACCAAGAACGCAATAATTTCAGCCTAGGTTGCAGCCGCAGCTCAGACCAGCTGTTTAGAGAATATCCAGTTCTGTGTTGGTGATGTGTAGCATGCTGAAATGGGACAGTCAACATTTTCTTCAGAGGACCTGAGAATCCATCTGGAGTTAAGGAAATTAGAACTGGAGGCTAGGGAGAGGCAGCACAGATAACAACTGGAGACTATAGAGAGACTGTGGCTGAAGATGAAATGTCTTGAACTGGAATCAGCAGAAAGACTGAGGTGTTTAAAAGCTGAGGACAAAGAGACAGCAGTGGTATGAAATGGAGCTTCACATCCTTTGAGAGGGTCATGGAGGTTATGGGAAAGGGAGTAACTGAACCCTAGAAGCTGTAAAGGTCAGTAAATATTTCCTCAGTACTAGGATGGGGATGACTTTGATAGTTTTATTCATATTTTTGAGAGGGTATGTTGACAATATGATGTTGACTGTGAGCTCTGGGTTTGGCTCCTGACTCCCTTATGCATGGTAAAGCTGTTCAGACTGTAGCAAAGTTAAATGGTATAGAGTGTTTGAATTATGACAAAATGAAATGGTGCTTGCTTGGCTGTTTCAAACTTACACCTGAGGCATATAGAAAAAGTTTTGTGAACACAGACGTAAGGCAGATGAAAGTGTACATAATTATATTGCTGATGTTAGTACTTACTTTCACATATGGGTGAGTGGGTATCAGGTCACCACTTTTGAGGGACTGGCAAACCTTTTGGTAAGGGAACAAGCCCTCAGTATTTTGCCTGATGACATGACAGTTTGGTTAGCAGAGCATGAGAGTGTACCTCTGCAGAGGAGATGGGAAGAAAAGTGAGTCTCTACTTGACAAGCAGAACACCACTATATAAGAAAGGTATACCCAGTGCTGCACGTGGATATATGGAAACCCATGGGGGGCAGTCTAAAGCATTCCAACAGAGTACACCATTAATGGGGGAAACTACTAATCCAAGTGCACATTTAGGGATTAGATGTTTCAAGTGTAGCCAGAGAGGCCACATAGCAGTCAAATGTCCATCAAAGCAAGGTAAGAAACAGAAGAAGAGTGAGCCAGTAAGTGTGGATGAAAAAATGCCAGTGGTAAGTTATTTAGAAACAACTGTGGTTCCAAATTATCACCATCATTTATATCCTGTCTTAGTAGATGGTAAACAGGTAACTGGTAAGAGGGACACAACTTCTGATAGAAAACAGCAGTACTTGCTTGGGCAGTCCACTCCAGTCAGGGCATTGAGAGGGACCCCATTTCAAATACCTTTGACTAGGGTTCATCTTGACTGATAGGGTAGAAGAGGAAGAAAGCAAAGCAAGCAGGTAGGTGTGTTTGAGGATATTCCTGCAGATGTCCTGATAGGGAATGATTTTGATGATGCAGTGCCTTGTGTACATGCACAGACATGCAGTCAGGCTTGGAGAAAGGCATATAGGTCTAGTAGTCTGGGAGAGACCCAGAAAGATCTCATAAGTGAAGCTGTGACTAGCATTGTGGCTGGCTGCTATCTTTTATCAGTAAATCTGAATGTAAACCAGAGCTGGTGGTGGGTACTGATGTTCCCTTGGACACAGTGACTGTCAGAATGGAGGACAGTAGTGTTACCCTGAGTGAGAGCAAGGCACAGCTGTCAGAAGTGACTAAGCTTCCTGCAGAAGGAGAGTTGGTGAAGGTCATGAAGGTGGAGTTGAGACAGGCTCAGATTACAGATCCTACATTACAAAGCTTGGGGGAGATGGCTATAGAGGCTTCTGAGTCTCAAGGAAGAGGAGAGTCTGTATACTGCAACAAAGGTTTGTTGTATAGAGAGTAGACTTCTGGTGGTGGGCTAGAAGGGGAAGTAATATGGCAGTTGGTTGTGCCTAGAGCATACTATCTGACACTTTTACCCATAGCACATGACAGTCCATTCTCAGGTCACATGTTCATAAGACATACTAAGAGATGTATTATGCAAAATTTATATTGGCCTGGGATTGCAAGGGATGTGGTAGGATATTGTAAAACTTATGAACAGTGCAAAAAGGTTGGTAAAGCAAGGGATACGGCTAAGGCTCCATTAATGCCTTTGCCTGTTATCAAAGAGCTGTTTCAGAGAGTGTCTCTGGATATTGTGGCACCCCTGAGTACTCCAAGTTCTACAGCAAAGAAATACATCTTGGTAGCAATAGACTATGTTAACAGATATCCTAAGACAGTGGCTCTGTCATCTACTGAGGCAGAGAAGGTGGCAAATGCTTTGCTAGGAATACTCAGCAGAGTAGGTTTTCCATGGGAAATACTGACTGACCGAGGTGCCAACTTCAGGTCAGACCTGCTGACTTGTCTGTGGAAGTGTTGTGGGGTGAAACATGTAAAGACCACCCCCTACCTTCCCCAGACTAATGCTCTTTTGGAGAGGTTAAATGCTACATTGAAGACTATGCTACAAGCATTTCCAGACCAAAATGTTAGTTGGGTCTTTGATAGATTAAGTAGGACATGATTAACCATTAAACCCAGTAAGTGTCAAGTGGGTATGGCAGAGGTCATTTACTTGGACACAGAGTGGAAAGTGGTAACATTAGGCCAAGACTTGTCAAGGTGGAAGCTATTCAAGCATGGCCAGTCCCTGTTACTAAGAAACAAGAGAGAGCATTTCTAGGCAGCGGGGTACTATAGGAAATTTGTGCCTAATTCCAGTAGAATAGCGGCACCCATTATTCACCTAACTAGGAAGAATAAACCAGACAAGATAGCGTTGACCATAGATTGTGAACAGGCATTCCAAAAACTTAAATGGATTTTGGGAGGACCCACTGTGCTAGCCAGTCCAGATTAGAATAAAGTATTTATTGTACAGGTAGATGCTTCAAATTATGCTGTGAGGGCTGTACTTATCTAAGTTTCCATAGAACAGGAACAGCACCCAGTGGTATATCTGAGCCATATACTACAACCTAGAGAAGAGTGCTATGCAGCCATGGAAAAAGAGTGTTTGACCATAGTGTGGGCATTGCAAAAGTGCAGACCTATCTTTATGGGAGAAAAATCACTGTACTCCCAGGTCATAACCCTTTAACATGACTTAATAGGGTCAGTAAGCAAAATGCCAAGTTCCTGAGGTGGAGTTTAGGATTGCAAGCATATGATACAACATCACAGTGGGGTTAATAATATCAGTGCAGATGAATTGCCCAGGAGAAGAAAGGGTTAATATTTCAAGGTAGAACATTTTTTCTCAAGTGTCAGTTGCAAGGGTCACTTGAAAGTTATGCTTGAGTCATAATGGAGGGGGGATGTGGAGAAAATGAAAACACTGTCATCTAGTTAGCATGTCTGGCAGGAGATTTGTGTATATTCTCATATTAACTTGTATGCCAGCATGTCTAATTGTGAAAATGTAAATACATTTTTAAAATGTTGAGTATTTCCCTGTTTATACATAATGTTTAAAGAATCTGTCAGTGTTTTGATACATTTCTAATTACACATACTTGTGAGGAAGATTGTTAAGTACAAACTGTATGAGGAGTATCAACTGATCATTAGGTGATATTATTAGAATGTTCCTGGTTGCTAGGTGATTATTTGAACAGATGTTTGTTAGGAAAAATAACTTTTTCAAATAGCCGATTGTTATTTCTAAAATATTAATTAATTAATTTATTTATTTGCATTTGTTTACCAGGATGGTCCACTGGGCCAGAAGTGCCCATTTTCAGTGGAAGCCCAGGGAGAAAATCTCCACATTTAAGACAGTATACATACAATACAGATTTTATGTTGAAAGACATTTAGTGCATATTATCTGCTTTTAAAATTAGTGAACAGTACTTACAGTAAACATACTTGTATCAAGGACAGTATACAAGCAAAACAGAATATCTAAATGGGAACATTCCATACATATAGTTTTAGCTCACATAGATGGAAGTGGAACACTTCATGCAGTAGGTGCAAAGTAGATACAGGAATTATCTAGAGACTAGGTAATTGAACTTTTTACACACTTAGGTGGTGTTATATTAGAGAGATAGGCTAAATGAGTACTGTTAGAGAATTCAGTTAAAGTCAGTTGGCTTTGTAGTAGATATAAGTGGTGGTATGATAGTGAGGTAGACTAAATGGGTACCTGAATGAGTATGCCTGGATAAATAGTCAGACTAATTTACTGTTGAAATACTCTATAAGTGTTTGTAAGAGAGGGAACTAAACAGGAGAGTCAGAGTAGGTAAATAGACATAAGGATATGAAGGAAGATACCAGAGGAGTAGAGAGGGGGAAGGGAAGTAGTTGTGATAGTTGGAGTTAGGTTATATGAGGTGTGGTATTAGCACATGTGCACAGCCACGATGAGGTGAGATGCTGTTTCAGGGTTCTCTTGAAGACCGTAGCCGTGCAGATGGAGCTAAGTGTTGGGGGGAGGGAGTTCTACATTTTCACAATGCTAAAGGAATAAAGCATCTGGCCGGCTGAGAGTTTAGGTTTTTCTACATTTACGAGCAGTTGGTTGTTGGATCTGAGAGGTCTGTTTTGATGGTATAGAGTGAGTAAAAAAGAGACAGCAGGGCACTTTGATGGATTATAGATGAGTTTATTTGCTGTGGTTAGTTGCCTAAAGGTGAGAGAGTTGGGGAGTTCAAGACAATTTAGTTTGTGTAATGATAAGCAGTGGTGGGATGAATAGGAGGCATTAGTTACAAAACAACAATTTTGTTGTAACATGAATCAAGTTTGGATTTTAGGGAGGACTGTATGTGAGTAGAGGGGCACCATATAAAAGAGAGGGTAACAGAAAAGAAGAGGCAAGGGATAGTCGGGCTGATGCATTGAGTAGATGTTTGTGTCAGTAGAGGGAGCCGAGTTTATGGTGAGTTTTTTTCACATTGGACTGGATGTGCACGTCGAATGTGAGGTTTTCATCTATGATGACACTTAGGAGTTTTGTGCTAGGTACAACGTCGATGGTGGTGCCATTTAGGGATTGAATTCCAAAGTCTTCTTTTTGTAGGAGTATAAACTTTTTGAGGATAAAGACTACCAGTTTGGTTTTGTTGGGGTTCAGGGCAAGATGATTATTAGACATGCATATTTTGGTTCAGGTGAGGGCATTTTGGGTGAGTTGGTGTAGTTCTGAGGAGTTCTTTGCAGTGCAAATGATAGTGGAGTCATCTGCATACTGGATGATTGTGCCTTGAGTGAGTGTGGTGTAGAAGTTATTGATAAATGTGCTACACAGAAGAGGGCATAAAATGGAGCCTTGAGCAACACCAGTGGAGGTGTTTAGGAAAGGGGAGTAGGACATTTGCCATTTAGTTGATTGTTGTGACAGCTGAGATTATTAACCTGGACTATAAAAGAGACTGCTGAAGTCAGTTGATGTGCAGTTAGTTAAGAGCTGCAGTTTTGTGCAGTAGATACCCAAAAAAGGACTAACCAAAAACTGTAAACCTGTCTTTGCCTTGCTGTTATGTTTTAGATTATATCAGGGACAGTATTGTCTATTTAGATTAGGAAAATTTAGTTAGATAGAGTTTTTCTAAAATGATGGACTTCTATCCTGCAGTTTAATTTTATATTTCCGGTGATTGAATTCTGGTGTTTACTGGGGATGCACAAGCCAGTGCATTTCTTTGTGCCGGTCCCAAGCCCGGATAAATGGGGAGGGTTGCGTCAGGAAGGGCATCCGGTGTAAAATTTTGCCAAATCATACATGCAGACAACAGTACAGAAATACATACCGGATCAGTTGAGGCCCAGGTTAACAATGACTGCCACCAGTACTGTTGGCCAACAGGGTGCTGGCAGAAACTGAGCTACTGTTGGCCGAAGGAGGAGGAGGGAGAAGTCATGCCTGAAGGTAGGTAAAGGCTAAGACTGTAATAGTGAGGGTCAGAACTTTGAATGTTGGCAGTATGACTGGTATAGGGAGAGAGGTAGCTGATATGATGGACCGAAGGAAGGTTGGTATATTGTGTGTGCAAGAGACCAGATGGAAGGGGAGCAAGGCTAGGTGTATCGGAGGCGGTTTCAAATTGTTTTATCATGGTGTGGATGGGAGGAGAAATGGCGTGGGCATAATCCTGAAGGAACAGTATGATAAGAGTGTTTTGGGAGTGTTGGATAGAGTGATGTTTATGAAGCTAGAAATTGATGGTGTAATGATGAATGTTGTTAGTGCATATGCTCCACAAGTTGGGTGTGCAATGGATGAGAAAGAAAAATTTAGAGTAAGTTGGATGAAATGGTGATGACTGTACCCAAGGGTGAGTGACAGGTGATTGGAGCAGATTTTAATGAGCATGTTGGTGAAGGGAACAGAGGGGATGAGGAAGTGAAGGGTAGGTATGGTGTTAAGCAAAGGAATGCAGAAGGTCAGATGGTAGTGGATTTTGCGAAAAGGATGGACATGGCTGTGATGAATATGTATTTTAACAAGAGGGAGGAGCACAGGGTGACATACAAGAGTGGAGGAAGATGCACACAGGTGGATTATATCTTATGTAGATGGGCCAGTCTGAAGGAGATTGGAGACTGTAAAGTGATGGCAGGGGAAAGTGTAGTTAGGCAGCATAGAATGGTGGTTTGTAGGATGACATTGGTGATGAAGAAGAGGATGATGAATGTGAGGGCAGCACCAAGGATCAAATGGTGGAAATTGAAAAAGGGTAATTTTGAGGTGATGTTCAGGGAAGAGTTAAGACAGGCACTGGGTGGCAGTGAAGAGTTACCGAATAGCTGGGTAACTACAGCAGAGCTAGTAAGAGAGAGGTGCTTGGTATGACATCTGGAAAGAGGAAGGAGGACAAGGAGAACTGGTGGTAGAATGAAGAAGTTCAGGAGAGTATACAGAGAAAGAGGTTGGTGAAGAAGAAGTGGGATTGTCAAAAAGATGAAAAAAGTAGACAAGAGTATAAGGAAATGAGGTGCATGGCAAAGAGAGAGGTGGTGAAGGCTAAGGATAAGGCATATGAAGAGTTGCATAAAAGGTTGGACACTAAGGAGGGAGAAAAGGACCTGTACCGATTGGCTAGACAGAGGGACTGAGCTAGTAAAGATGCACAGCAGGTAAGGGTGATAAAGGATAATGAGGGAAACGTACTCACAAGCAAGGAGAATGTGTTGAGCAGATGGAAAGAGTACTTTGAGGGGTTGATGAATGAAGAGAATGAGAGGGAGAGAAGGTTGGATGATGTGCAGATAGTGAATCATGAAGTGCAGTGGATTAGCAAGGAGGAAGTAAGGATAGCTATGAAGCGGATGAAGAATGGAAAGGCTGTTGGTCCAGATGACATACCTGTGGAAGCATGGAGGTGTTTACGTGAAATGGCAGTGGAGTTTTTAACTAGATTGTTTAATGAAATCTTGGAAAGTAAGAGGATACCTGAGGAATGGAGAAAAAGTGTTTTGGTACCAATTTTTAAGAATAAGGGTGATGTGCAGAGCTGTAGTAACTACAGAGTGATTAAACTGATCAGTCACAGCATGAAGTTATGGGAAAGAGTAGCGGAAGCTAGGTTAAGAAGGGAGGTGATGATTAGTGATCAGCAGTATGGTTTCATGCCAGAAAAGAGCAGTACAGATGTGATGTTTGCTCTGAGAGTGTTGATGGAGAAGGACAGAGAAGGTCAGAAGGAGTTGCATTGTGTCTTTGTGGATTTAGAGAAAGCATATGACAGGGTGCCTGGAGAGGAGTTGTGGTATTGTATGAGGAAGTCGGGAGTGTCAGAGAAGTATGTAAGAGTGGTACAGGATATGTAGGAGCAGGGGCAGCCCGTGCTATTGGACTGCCGGACTGCAGCCCCTTCAAAACAAAAAGAACTAAAAATAAAAATAAAAAATAGAAAAAAAAAGTTTTAAAATTCACGGACTTCGCGCAGTAGTCCAGACTACTGTATGCGCATGCTCAAGGCAGTCCTGATAGGGAAACGTGAGGAGACAAAGTGCACAGACACGCTGGGATAATACATCATGGCCGGACTGCAACACCAGCAGTCATGAATGGGAATTGCTGCAGTCTCGTCGGGAAAGGGTTTGTATCTAATCTCACAAGTCTTTGGAGTATTGCGCAGGAAGGGGTTTGGATCTAATGTACATTGGTTATTATGGAGAACGGACAGGTAAGTGTGTTTGTTTGAATGTATGGTGCTGCTTTTTCTTTGTGTGTGTGTGTGTGTGTAAATGCCCCAAGTGCTCATGGTGGTGTGGTAGGGAATACCTCAGACTTGAACCCTGTACCCTGTATGCAGGTGTTAAAGACTTGAGTTCCCTACCCACCACCATTTGTAAAAAAAAAATGCAGATTTTTGCCTCATATTTGATCTGATCTGTTCCTCATAATATCTGTGGTTTGTAAATGTTGTAATGCTTGATATTTGATGGTGAAGTAGTAGCATTGTTGCCTCACAGCTGCAGGTTCTCAGGTTTGATTCTTGGCTGGGGTCCTTCTTTGTGGGGTCTGTTATCTTCTCCCTGTGTTTGTGTGGGTTTGCTTTTATTTGATGGTGCACTGGTAGCATTGTTGCCTCACAGCTGCAGGTTCTCAGGTTTGATTCTTGGCTGGGGTTCCTTCTTTGTGGGGTCTGTTATCTTCTCCCTGTGTTTGTGTGGGTTTGCTTTTATTTGATGGTGCACTGGTAGCATTGTTGCCTCACAGCTTCAGATTCTCAGGTTTGATTCTTGGCTGGGGTTCCTTCTTTGTCGGGTCTGTTATATTCTCCCTGTGTGTGTATGGGTTTGCTTTTATTTGATGATGCACTGGTAGCATTGTTGCCTCACAGCTGCAGGTTCTCAGGTTTGATTCTTGGCTGGGGTTCCTTCTTTGTGGGGTCTGTATCTTCTTCCTGTGTTTGTGTGGGTTTGCGTTTGTGTCCTCCCATGTTACAAAGACATGTCTGCATTATTTCTTCCTGGGCCTCTGCTGAAAATTGTTTTTTTGTTCCAAGTCAGACTGTCCTGATTAACAAATGTTAAATAAAATTGACAGGCATTTGAATTTCAGACTTCAGGTTTCTGAATGTTTGATTTCTTACATATTTGATGGTGCAGTGGCAGTATTGTTGCCTCAGAGTCACAGCTATAGGATTTGTGGTTTGATTCTTGGCTGGGGTGCCTTCTTTGTGGAGTCTGCATCTTATATCTGTGTTTGTGTGGATTTGCTCTGGTGTCCTGCCATTTTACAAAGACGTGTCTACAGTATTTCTCCCTGGGCCTCTGCTGAAAATTGTTTTTGTTCCATCACAAGTAAAATTGACAGGCATTTGAATTTCAGACTTCATAGTCTTCAGAAAATACATAGTAAAACAACTTTTTATTCTAGCAATAAATATTTAGTAACACATCCTTTTATTATAGCAATTTTTTAAGTTTATAAGGTGACTATTTGAAAATTTTCCTTATTTTTGGGACTGTAATACCCTGTTAGTGGCTTTGTCCAGGTTTTTTGTGCTAAGGTTGACAGCTATGGCAAGAACTGAATTCACTGAATATGTTTGAGGGCTGTATTCCCTCATTACTGGGTTTGTCCAGGTGTTTTGTGCTAAGAGGTTGACAGCTATGGTGGGAACTGAATTCATTAAATGATAGCCGTTTAAAGTCAGTCTTCCTCTCGTTCACAAAACAGCTGATTTGGCATAGTGGTATGTTGCTCTTGACTGTTTTGCACAGGGACCTTGTCTGTAAAATGTACGGTGGTAACACAGCATTTTTCTTTCACAAAGCAGGTGATTTGGCATAGTGGTATATTGTTCTGACTCTTTTTTGCACAGGGACTTTGGCAGTAAAATGTATGGTGGTACCGTGGTAACACAGCATTTTATTCTAGCAGCTTTCCAAGATTATACAAGCAATGTTTAATGTGTCCCTGGTTTTGCCCTTTGACCCACCCCAATAAATTTGGCTTTTTCCAGACTTCTTGTGCTGCGAAGTTGAGATGCAGTTGAGTATTGAGTAGATTTTACAAGGAGCTGAGAGCTGCAGGGGAAGAGAAGTTTAGTGCTCATAGCACAACAGGCTGTGTGCTTGCTTTTGATGCAGAAGGTTGTTGGTTCTACTCCCATAAGGGGTGAATGCTGCCGTACTGAAAGTTAAGATACTAATTATGAGCCTGTTATCAGTTTGCCATCCATTTCCTATTGCAATATTACTAGCTTATTTTTAATGTAATTTAGGCAATTTATTCCACAGGGGCATCAGACACTTTATTGTTCGATGAAACCATGAACTATAAAGGTGATTGCTAGCACCAACCTCTTCATTACAGATTTATTTAACGTGGAATTATTTAGATGACTTTTACTACTTCAGAGATTGTGCATATTTACTGATAATGGTGGACTGTAGAATTGTGCATATTTACTGATAATAGTGGACTGCAGAAGTCTGAGTAGACTTTTATGATGGAAATGTTCTGAATTGGACAATTTTGTTTCATTGTTTACTGGAAAAATGTTCAAAGCAATAGGAAGGTGTATCAAAGAGCACATGTGTTTCATATGCAAGGGGCCTATGATTTGAAAACAGCCCAGAATTAATTTTTATCTGCCACGAGTAAAATGTATTTTCTTTGAATGTGGATTTTAATGTTGTTTCAGTGAATGTGAGTTTCAAGGGCAGAGAAGGTTTAATGCCAAGTTTGTTTAGCAGATGTCTTAGTGTTTGTGCTGTAAAATGCAAAAATAAAACTTTCAAATGAAGTTCAAATCATCATAGAAGTAAATCAGTATGCACATTAGTGTTTATGGTAAATGGAGTGAAATAGCAAAGTAATGGATCATTGGAATGGCTGCAGGGAGGCTCCATTCGACCAGGGTTTTGTGAGGGGAAGGGCAAACTTAGACAGCCCCAGCTGAACCATACCTCCCAACTGTCCAGATTTTCAAAGAATGAATAGATTTTTTGCTTCTTATTTTTGATTTGTTCCTCATAAAAATTTGTGGTTTTCTGACAAATCATTTAGGAATTAAGTCACTAAATAATGACACACCTAGTTTCAGACTTCATAACCTTCAGAAAAATCCATGCTAAAGTAAGACCTGTTCTATCAACTGTCCCAGTTTATAGAAGAGCATTTTTTAGTACTGTTTATATGTTCCCCCCAATATATTTGGCCTTGTCAGATTTATGTCCCAGTTTATACAAGAAGAATTTTTAGTACTGTTTATATGTTCCCCCCAATATATCTGGCCTTGTCCAGATTTATTGCATTAACAGGTTGAGAGGTACATGCAAATAAATTGCTTTATAGAATTAGGCATAGCCAAACCTCTGAAGTGTCCCTGATTTTGACTCAAAATGTTGCTCTTCCCCTAATGATCCCTCCATAAAATAGCAATTTTGGAAGAAAACATGGAGGGTTTATAATTAAGAAATAACTGTAATAATCAGATTACTTTTATTTCAGAAATGCATGTAGATTATTTTATTTTGTCAGCTGCTCAAGTTAGCAGTACTAATATTAAAGTGTCCCTTCTTTGACAGGTTCCCAGCTGTATTGTGTTGCTATTTTATATTTTTACATCACATTTTTGGTCCATTTTTCATAAAATTGTGTTTGGCAAATTAGTGACAAATAATTAAAGACTGAAGTTAGAAAATAATGACAGACATTTGAGTTTCAGATTTCATACCATTCAGAAAATTCATACTAATGCAAGACCTCTATTAGCTTTCTAAGGTTATAAGAGCGATATTTTAAAAATTGTCCTTATTTTTGGGCCTTTGTCCCATTTCTTTGTATGGCTTTGTCCAGATTTCTTGCTCTGAGGTTGAGAGGTATGACAAATGTGTCAGGGCCATCACAAGTCAGCCAGAGACATTTCAAACTGTGACATACTTGTTACACCCCACTCCCCATGTAGTGACTCTGGATGTGTCAAGCAAGGCAAGGAGTAGTTATGCAGTGTAAATGTGCAGAGAATCCCATCCATCCAAGGTAGACACAAGTACTAGAGTGGCTTTTCTTCTGTCCTTGATTTTTGCAGAATGGTCTGGTTTCTGTCATATTTTTGTACTGTTGATTTATGCTTATTACTCAAAGTGCCTGTTGCTCTGTGTTTAAGTAGCAATACTTTAATGACCATCAGGTAAGCTTGGCTGAGATTGCAAGATGCAAGTAAGCTTTAATAAGCATACTGTTAAAGAATTGCCAACATTGAAAGCCTTTCTGTTGCCATGTAGAGAATACTTAACTAGATAATGTATAAGCCTTGGGTATTGAAATGCATATGCCAGTATTTGTAATAAAGGACAGAATTACATTATTTTAAGAGTCTCATTACACTTGGAGACTTACAGACAGTCATCTCTGCAGGCTTTAACCATAAACCGAATGCCAATCGCGTGGTCTATAACCTGTACAGTAATCCTTTTAAGAAATGTATCTTGAGCTTATTTCTTGTTTGCTTTTCATTTTTTACTTTGATCATGTTTTCCCCATGAAACAAGTAGATGTCAGGCAGCAGGTCTTTTTTTGGATAAGAAACATTTTTACAAGTGGGGGCATGAGAGATTTCTACTTTCAGCATGTTACTTGTTACTTTAATAAAGCTGAATATAAATTATAATTAGAACTGCAGTGCAAGAAGTGGTTTGAGTTGAGTGCTGCTTGTTTTTCTTATACTTGATTTTGACTGGCATTCCATTAATGTAATTAAAAAAAAGTAATTTATTTTTTCATGTCTCACAACCTTTTTTGTTTCCATCTAGATATTAAGCTGTCATGCAGCCAATGCATTGAAATATTTTTATTCTTCTACACTTCATTTTGTCTTGATTGGACTCTCATGACAACTGCTTGGCACCCAGTGCAGTATATTTAGTTTTTGAGGTTTGCTACTACAGGTGTTTGTGTGTGGGAGGGAATACCTCAGGCTTGAACTCTGTACCTTGCATGCAGGTGTTAAAGACCTTAATTCCCTACCCACCACCATTTGTGAAAAAAAAGCTGCAGATTTTTGCCTCATGTTTGATCTGATCTGTTCCTCATAATATCTGTGGTTTGTAAATGTTGCAATGCTTGATATTTGATGGGGCAGTTGTAGCATTGTTGCCTCACAGCTGCAGGTTCTCAGGTTTGCTTCTTGGCTGGGGTGCCTTCTTTGTGGGGTCTTTATCTTCTCCCTGTGTTTGTGTGGGTTTGCTTTTGTGTCCTCCCATGTTACAAAGACATGTCTGCATTATTTCTTCCTGGGCCTCTGACTTTTTTTTTGTTCCAAGTCAGACTGTCCTGATTAACAAATGTTAAATAAAATTGACAGGCATTTGAATTTCAGACTTCAGGAATCTGAATGTTTAAGTCCTTGCATATTTGATGGTGCAGTGGTAGTATTGTTGCCTCACAGCTATAGGTTTTCTGGTTTGATTCTTGGCTGGAGTGCCTTCTGTGTGGAGTCTGCATCTTCTCCCTGTGTTTGTGTGGATTTGCTCTGGTGCCCTGTCATTTTACAAAGACGTGTCTGCAGTATTTCTCCCTGGGTCTCTGCTGAAAATTGTTTTTATTCTGTCAGCAGTAAAATTGACAGGCATTTGAATTTCAGACTTCATGTTCTTCAGAAAATACATAGTAACACAACCGTAACACAACCTTTTATTCTAGCAAATTTCTAAGTTTATAAGATGAATATTTGAAATTTGTCCCTATTTTTGGGACTGTATTCCCTCATTATTGGCTTCGTCCAGGTTTTTTTGCTAAGGTTGACAGCTATGGCAAGAACTGAATTCACTGAATGTTTGAGGGCTGTATTCCCTCATTACTGGGTTTGTCCAGGTGTTTTGTACTAAGAGGTTGACAGCTATGGTGAGAACTGAATTCACTAAATGATAGCCATTTAAGTTTCAGTCTTCCTCTTTTACAAAGCAGCTGATTTGGCATAGTGGTATGTTGCTCTGTTTTGCACAGGGAGCTTGGCAGTAAAATGTATGGTTCTAGCAACTTTCCAAGATTATACAAGCAATGTTTGTGTCCCTGGTTTTTGGGCTTTTGACGCCCCCCCCAATACATTTTGGCTTTTTCCAGTTTTCTTGTGCTGCGAAGTTGAGTATTGAGTAGATTTTACAAGGAGCTGAGAGCTGCAGGGGAACAGAAGTTTAGTGCTGCTTAAGTGAATTTGGTTTACCTTGTTAATAGCACAACAAGTTGTGTACTTGCCTTTGATGCAGAAGGCTGTGGGTTCTACTCCCACAAGGGGTGGATGCTGCTGTATTGAGAATTGCCATCCATTTCCTCTTGCAAATATTACTAGCTTATCATTTTTTTAATGTAATATAGGCAATTTATTCCTGAGGGGCAACAGGCACTTTATTTTTCAATGAAACCATGAAATATAAAGGTGTTTGCTAGCAGCAACCTCTTCATTAGTTACAGATTTCTTTAATGTGGAATTATTTAGATGACTTTTACTTCTTCAGAGATAGTGCATATTTACTGATAATGGACTGTAGAATTGTGCATATTTACTGATAATGGACTGTAGAATTGTGCATATTTACTGATAATGGTGGACTGTAGAATTGTGCATATTTACTGATAATGGTGGACTGTAGAATTGTGCATATTTACTGATAATGGTGGACTGCAGAAGTCTGAGTAGACTTTTATGATAAATGTTCTGAACTGGGCAGTTTTGTCATTATGGGTGCATGCATTTTGTTTCATTGCTTACTGGAAAAATGTTCAAAACAAATTTAAAATGCCCTCTAACAACTGTAATATATTGTACAAGGAATATAATTTAGTACAATGAGGAAGGTGTATCAAAGAGCACATGTATGTTTCATATGCAAGGGGCCTATGATTTGAAAACAGCCCAAAATTAATCTTTATCTGCCACTGGCAAAATGTATTTTCTTTGAATGTGGGTTTCAATGCTGTTTCAATGAATATGAGTTTCAAGGGCAGAGAATTTTTAATGCTGTTTTCATTGTGAGACTGCATTGCTTTGTTTAGTAGATGACTTAGTGTTTGTGCTGTAAAATACAAAATAAAACTTTCAAATGAAGTCCAACTCATCATACAAGTAAAGCAGTATGCACATTAGTGTTTATGGTAAATGGAGTGAAATAGCCAAGTAATGGTTCATTGGAATGGCTGCAGAGGCTCCATTCAACCGTGATTTTGTCAGGGGGGAAGGGCAGCAAACTCAGACAGGCCCAGCTGAACTATACCTCCCAACTGTCCAGATTTTCAAAGAATGAATAGATTTTTGCTTCTTATTTTTGGTTTATTCTTCATAAAATTTGTAGTTTTCTGGCAAATCATTTAGAAATTAAGTCACTAAATAATGATACACTGAGTTTCAGACTTCATAACCTTCAGAAAAATGCATGCAAAAGTAAGAACTGTTATTCTATCAACTGTCTCAATTTATACAAAAGCAATTTTTAGTACTGTTTATATGTTGCCCCAGTACATTTGGCCTTGTTCAGATTTACTGCATTAACAGGTTGAGAGGTACATGCAAATAAATTGCTTTATAGAATTACGCATAGCCAACCTCTCAACTGTCTCCGATTTTGGCTTAAAATGTTGCTTTTCCCCCTAATAATCCCTCCGCAAAACAGCAATTTTGGTAGAAAACATGGAGGGTTTGCAATTAAGAAATGACTGTAATAATCAAAGTTATAGATTACTTGAAATGCATGTAGATTCTTTTATTTTGTCAGCTGCTCAAGTTAGCAGTACTAATATTAAAGTGTCCCTTCTTTGACAGGTTCCCAGCTGTATTGTGTGGCTATTTTATATTTTTGCATCACATTTGGTCCATTTTTCATAAAATTGTGTTTTTTGGCAAATTAGTGACAAATCACTAAAGACTGAAGTTAGAAAATAATGACAGACATTTGAGTTTCAGATTTTATACCCTTCAGAAAAGTCATACTAATGCAAGACCTATTCTATTATCTTTCTAAGTTTATTAGAGCAATATTTAAAAATTGTCCTTATTTGTGGGCATTTGTCCCACTTCTGTGTATGGCTTTGTCCAGATTTCTTGCTCTGAGGTTGAGAGGTATGACACATGTGTCAGGGCCATCACAGTCAGCCAGAGACATTTCAAATTGTGACATACTTGTTGCACCCCACTCCACCATGTACTGACTCTGGATGTGTCCAAGCAAGGCAAGGAGTAGTTATGCAGTGTAAATGTGCAGTGTGTCCCCTCCCCATCCAAGGTAGACACAAGTACTACAGTGGCTTTTCATCTGTCCTTGATTTTGCAGAAGGTCTGGTTTCTGTCATATTTTTGTACTGTTGATTTATGCTTATTACTCAAAGTGCCTGTTGCTCTGTGTTTAAGTAGCAATGCTTTAATGACCATAATGTAAGCTTGTCTGAGATCGTAAGATGCAAGTAAGCTTTAATAAGCATACTGTTAAAGAATTGCCAACATTGAAAGCCTTTCTGTTGTTGCCATGCAGAGAATACTTGACTAGATAATGTATAAGCCTTGGGTATTAAAGGACAGGATTCCATTATTTTAAAAAGCTCATTACACTTGTTAGAGACTTCCAGTCATCTCTACAGACTTTACCCGTAAACTAAACAGAATGCCAATCATGTGTGGTCCATAACCTGTACAGTAATCCTTTAAGCAATGTATCTTGAGCTTGTTTCTTGTTTGCTTTTCATTTTTACTTACTTGTTTGCCCCATGAAACAAGTAGATAGTTGTCAGGCAGCAGGTCTTTTTGGATAAGAAACATTTTTACAAGTGGGGGCATCACAGAGATTTCTACTTTCAGCATGTTACTTGGCACTTTAATAAAGCTGAATATAAATTATAATTAGAACTGCAGTGCAAGGAGAAGTGGTTTGAGTTGAGTGCTTCTGGTTTTGCTTGTACTTTATTTTGACTGGCATTCCAGTAATGTATTTAAAAAGTAATTTATTTTTTCATGTCTCACAACCTTTTGTTTCCATCTAAATATTAAGTAAGCTGTCATGCAGCCAATGCATTGAAATATTTTTATTCTTCTACACTTATTTTTGTCTTGATTGGACTCTCATAATGATGGTTTGCCACCCAGGGCAGCGTATTTAATTAAAGTTAGTTTTTGTAGTTTTGAACATAGCTCCTCCCCTTTCTGGTCGGCCACACCCCTTCCCCTTGACCCCACCCATTCAGCTGTCTCCTGCAGCCCCCCTTTGATTTGAAGTCACCAGCTGCCACTGTGTATGAGGGTAGTGTGACACCGGTGAGGTCTGCGGTGGGAGTGACAGATGCATTTAAGGTGGAGGTGGGATTGCATCAAGGATCAGCTCTGAGCTCTTTCTTATTTGCAATGGTGATGGACAGGTTGACAGACGAGATCAGACAGGAGTCCCCGTGGACTATGATGTTTGCAGATGACACTGTGATCTGTAGTGAGAGTAGGGAACAAGTGGAGGAGACCCTGGAGAGGTGGAGATATGCTCTAGAGAGAAGAGGAATGAAGGTCAGCAGGACTAAGACAGAATATATGTGTGTGAATGAGAGGGAGGATAGAGGAATGGTGAGGATGCAGGGAGTAGAGGTGGCGAAGGTGGATGCATTTAAGTACTTGGGATCAACCGTTCAGAGTAATGGTGAGTGTGGAAGAGAGGGGAAGAAGGGAGTACAGGCAGGATGGAGTGGGTGGAGAAGAGTGTCAGAAGTGATTTGTGACAGACGAGTACCAATAAGAGTGAAAGGGAAGGTCTACAAGAGGGTAGTGAGACCAGCTATGTTATATGGGTTGGAGACAGTGGCATTGACAAAAAGGCAGGAGTCAGAGCTTGATGTGGCAGAGTTGAAGATGTTAAGATTTGCGCTGGGTGTGACGAGGATGGACAGGATTAGGAATAAGTATATTAGAGGGTCAGCCCAGGTTGGAAGGTTTGGAGACAAAGCCAGAGAGGCAAGATTATGTTGGTTTGGACATGTGCTGAGGAGGGATGCAGAGTATATTGGGAAAATGATGCTAAGGATGAAGCTGCCAGGTAACAGGAAAAGAGGAAGGCCTAAGATAAGGTTTATGGACGTAGTGAGAGAGGACATGCAGGTGGTTGGTGTGACAGAGCAAGATGCAGAGGACAGGAAGAAATGGAAACAGTTGATCTGCTGTGGCGACTCCTAATGGGAGCAGCTGAAAGAAGAAAAAGAAGAAGATTGAAAGTTACTGCTTTACTTTTTTTAGTAAGCATTTTACTTATTATTAAATGTTTTTCATTACTTTACATTGTGGCTGGACAATCAGTGTATTCTTTAGATATTACCTGTTTGACACTCTCCAGGTCACCTCCAATCCCTGACTGCTTGCTTCTTGTCATATCTATAATTTATTTTGATATTAAATTTTTAATAATTTTTCACCCTTTGAAGGGCATGTAGACCTTTCTGACTATGTGGCAGTGTTTACCATTTGTATTGGGGAGGGGACACAGCTGGAAGTCTGTGTGAGGCTTCCCATAAGTGTTTGAGTGCATGAAATTTGAATTTATTTTGAGTGTGAGTGATTCAGAGTTCTTAAACTGGAACACATTGTTCTGAAGTATATAATAAGGGATTACATTTGGGGTGGACAGAGGTATGCAGTCCAGTCCCAGGAAACAGAGTGTTCATGTTGTGCTCTTAAGGGAATTTTACTCTTGTTTACTCTGTGCTCTGTGCACTGGTGTTTTCCTTGATACTCCTACACTGGAGTCAATGGTGAGGATTGAGTCTTTTTAATAACTTACCCTAGGTTTTAAGTGGGCAACATAAGATATTGGTGTCAGCCCGGTGGGATATTAATCTGACGTCACAACTGAGAACTGCTTTTTATCATGAGTGTTAATAGTTATTGTTGCATGCATACAACAACCTGTGTACAGCATGACTAGTTATTGTTTGCTTGGCGTAGTTGGAATGGTACATTACGTATGCCCACTGTTTAAGTGTTGACCATAGGAATAATGGAGCTATGTTGAATAACATCATGAGTTGTGCACAGTATGCAGATCCCCCGTTGTCATCCATTTTTTCCGAATGCTGTACAGACACTGATGTCATGTGTTCTCTGGTGAGTTGTGTCTGTGACAGCTGTTTGAATCAGTATTAGTCATACAATAGATGCAAATGTGGCCTTGTGTATAGTTATCTCAACAGGCTTAGTTATCATACCTAAGTATGCATGTTGTATGTAAGAAGTGTACATATTATGGATCACTTCTTATAATTCACTTTTATTGTGGCACACAAGGGGAGAATGTAAAATCAGTGCAGAGAAGGGGTAAGGGAAGTCTAGACACATGACATTACATGCATACAGACATACAAATATTTCAAGCACGGGCATTGAAGCCCTTCTAGCTTGCCAATATGTGAAAACACTATCCAGGCTGTAATTAAAAACATCTAAACCAGTACTTGCTTTAATGTAATTTGATAGTCTGGTCCATGCATCAGCTGCACTCTCAGAAAACCAATTAGTACACTTCTCATTCCTGTAGAAACTTCTGCCTAGGTTGTCTGATGATCCTCTCACTACCTTTTTAACCCCAAACATCCCCAGAGATAATTATCTCTAAATGCCCAATATACTTAAATAAGATCTCCTCTTACATATCTATAAGAGATAGTGTACAAGTTCAGATATTTCAGTCTTTCATAATAATTTAAATATTTACACCCATGGATGCCCTTAGTATATTTCCACTGTACTGTTTCCAGTTTGGTTATGCTTGTTAGCTTATAAGGTTCCCATATTGTTATTCCATACTCAGGTTTGGGTCGAATTTAACTAACAAACAATGACATTATCATTTATAGCTTCCTAGACTTTATAAATGTGTCTATACAACCTATAGTTTTATAAATATTATTAACCAATTGGTTGATATAATTAGAAAAAATCAAAGCAGAATCTACCCGTATACTCAGGTTCTTAAATGAATCTACAGTTTCAATTACTGTGTGCTGTATTTATTCACTTTTCAATTCATATCTCTCAAATCTCATATGCTTAGTTTTTGATGTATTTATCAGCATATTATTCTCCTGTGCCCAAATAGTAACCTTATTCAAGTTATTTTACAGACATGCCTTATCTGTAAAACATGTAATCAGTTTATCTAATTTCAGGTCATCTGCATATAGACTATAGAACATCTCAGACAAAAAATTCAGGTCTGAAAGATACAGTCTAAACAAGTAAGGTCCTAGGACAGAGCCCCGTAGGACATCCTGATGTAACCAAGTATTTCACCTGTCCAATTGCTGTATGTTACTTGTCATGTCCTATTTGTAAGCCAAGCAGCTATCCATTTTATCAAGAGTACATTGACACCTAGTTGTTCTAATTTCTTGATCACTGTTTAGTGTATGATCCTGTCAAAATCTGAAGTTAAATCTATATAAATTACATAATAGCACAATTTTTCACCCATAGCTATTACATTGTTATAGAACATCATGTTACAGGTAATAGATCTATTTTCAACATATAGGCTCATAGGTTCATAGATGTGTACTAGGCCAACTTCCCTGGAGCCTTTACAAGCCTAGCCCATAGAAGTTCCCTGGCATCATGCCACCATTAGTTCCCAGTGCATCTAACAAGTAGTGCCACTGGAGTGATCCCCGGGGTGAACTTTCTATTTCCCATTCACTCATCAAGATTTCTCTTGAAAAGGACCAGTGAGGTGCTCTGCTTGACATGTATGGGAAGTCTATTTCAGAGAATGGGCAGTCTCTGGGTTATGAACCTGTCCCTCCAGCATGTTCTGTTGATTGCTGTAATGAGCTATATGCTATATAATGCACTCACTCGAGGCACTCCTTAAAATGGAGAACATCGATATCTGTGCAGTGACTGAGACCTGGTTCAAGGCTCCAGAGAGCACTCCTGCACTACCAGGCTATAACTCATACCACACTTTTCGGCCATGTAACCTGGACCGAAACACCAAAGGCAGAGGTGTGTCCACAATCCTTAAGGATATCCACACCTCCAGGTTAGTTGCTCAGCATAATGCATCCAAGGTTATCTAAGTGCAACTAACTCTGGGCAAAACTGCAATCCAAATTGTAGCTTGCTACAGATTCCCCACTATGCCCCAGGATTCCCACTCCTCTTTTCTTGATGTACTGGAAAATATTAAGATTCAACCAAACACCCTAATAATGGGTGACTTCAACTACCCCACCATTAACTGGGAAAACTACTCGTGTACCAACTCCTTAGCTCAACACTTTCTGGAATTCATAAACTCCAATGCCCTGGATCAACTTATTCACACCCCCACCCGGGGCAACAATATTCTAGACCTAGTCATTACCAACATGAATGACCGGTGTTCCACACCTGAAGTCAAATCCTCGTTGGTCCGATCCAACCATAAGCTAACCACCCTTGATATTCACATCCCGCCCCCACCCCCCACCCCCATTAAAGAAACCACAGTAAAAATTTCTCCAAAGCAAACTTCATGCTTCTTAAGACAGAAGTGGAGAACTTCATGACACCCATGCAGATGGACAATACAGTTACAACTGCAGAATCCTACACAAATGCACTTTATAAGCACTTACACGAGTGCATGGATCGTGCTATCCCAAACAGAACCAAGACGCTATCCTCCAAAAAAAGGAAGCCAATCTGGTGGTCCCCTGCCATAAACAAACTGTACAACAGAAGGAAGAAACTGTTGCAAAAGAGAGTAAAATCCCATGAGTGCAGGAGCTCCCTGGTCAGCCTCAGTAAGAAGCTGAGATCCCTTATAAGATCCTACAAAGCTAGCTACGAAAACAAAATCACCACTAATTCTAAGGACAACCAAAAAGCATTCTATAGCTATGTCAAGAATCTCGATGGTAACACCCAGATCTACTCTGAGTTACAGCACAATGGCATGAAAATTACAGAACCAGTTGATATTGCCAACATCCTGGCAGATCGGTTCAGTGCTAACTTTACCCCCCCTCATGCCTAAAGGACCCATACCTATACAGGAAAAATGCAGAGTCCCTGTAATCACAACTACGCAGGTAAAAGCTCCACACTCTAAAGCCAAAAACACAGCATCCATGGGACCAGACAACATCCCAGGCTGCGTTTTACACGAACTTCAGAACGAACTGACTCCCCACTTAAGCACCATGTTCAATAATAGCCTTGCATCAGGCTTTGTGCCCACTGAATGGTGCACAGCAACAGTTATCCCACTCCACAAAGGGGGAGCCACCACTGATCCCGGGAACTATCAACTTATTAGCCTGACGAGCCTGGTCTGCATGGCCATGGAACGTATCATCATGGAACTCATAAACAAAGACATTGGTAACCTCCAAACTCTGGATCCCACCCAGTTCAGGTTTGTGAAAGGCAGATCATGCCTCCTGAACCTGATCGACTTCTTTGAGGCAGTCACCAAAGCTGTAGATTAGGGTAAGGTGGTTCACACAGCCTATCTTGACCTTGCCAATGCTTCCAACACCATCTCCTATTCTGGAATTATAGCTAAACTCACTAAACTAGGTATAAATCCCTACATCACAAGATGGGTTGCCAACTGGCTCACTCTCAGAACCCACCCTGTAAAAGTTGCAGACTCCAAATTTGACCTCAAAGCAGTGACAAGTGGAGTACCAGAGGGTTCCATCCTGGGACCTCTCCTGTTTGGTATTGACTTCTCTGAAGTACAGGCTAACACAGAAAGCCTCTGGCTAATGAAGTTCACAGATGACTGCAAACTAGAAGCCATAGTCAAGTCCCCAAATGATGTGGACATCCTACAGAAGGGCTTCGCTGAGACAGATGCCTGGTGTCAGAGCCATGGCCTCAAGCTCAATGCCAAAAAGTGCAGTGTCAACCCCTTTGGTAAAAACTCTGTACCCATGAACTACCACATAGGCAGCAGTCTACTTAACACCAAAAGTGTGATAAGAGACCTTGGGACCCAGGTGGACAGTAGTCTCTCCTTTGATAGTCACATCACCACAGTAGTCAGGAAGTCCTTCTATGTGGCAAACCTCATCATAAAAGGGTTCTCATCCAGGAAAAAAAAAGGTCATTGTTCCCCTCTACACGACACTCATTAGACCCATTATAGAGTACAGTGCCCCTTTTGGAATGTACCTCACAAGACATCTGCAGCAGCTGGAAAGGCCGCAGAAGTACCTCACAAACAGGATTTCTGGCCTCAAACAAATGCCCTACACTGACTGCCCCAAAAAACTCTAGCTTTACTCCGTAGCATATCGCCTACTCCGAGGTGATCCCTGCCTAACATATAAAGCTATGTCAAACCCAGAGCTGTTGGACATGCTACACCTAAAGAAATCCCAATCCCTTTGAGCTACATGCTCTAGGGACCTAAACCTTGTCACCACAATAAACAGGACATGCTGGAGGGATTGATTCCTGTACCAGAGACTTCCCATACTCTGAAACAGGCTAAGTTCTTCATTAGCACTCTTCAAGAAAAATCTTGATGAGTGGATGGGAAATAGGAAATACACCCCGGGGATCACTTCTGTGTCTCTGCTCGACAGTGGCACAGGAAAATAACTTTCTTGGGTGGCGTAAGCCAGGGAACTTTGTTGGCTAGCCTTACGTAGGCCCTTGGGCCGATAGCCTAGTACCTACCTATAAGCCTATGAACCTATAATATATATATATTAATATAATAATATATATAATATACCTGGTGATTTATGATTTCAAGTCCCAATCTATCCCATTCTGACAATAACTTATCCAATTTTTCCTTCTGCATTACTTTTCCACAACATGAAAGTAGACTTAAGGGTCTTTATGACTCTGGGTTTGTCCTACTCCCCTTTCCCTTAAAGACAGGTTTAATAAGCTCATGTCTCCAATCTTGAGGAATCTCCCCATATTTATATGACCTAGTAAATAACAGATATAATGGTATCATCCTTTTAATTTCTCCCAGTCTTTTGGGTTTCTAATACCATGATAGGAATGGACGCCATTCCTAAGTCGCTCATGTTTCCAGTGTTTTGCAGCCACTTCAGTACCATAATGTTTGCACAATCCCAAGTGCAACAGTCTTGGCACATTATTATGCCTTTCAGTATACAGTCCTTCTGTCATTAGTATGTCACAAAAAGCAATGAGGTATGCAACTATTTCCAGTTCTGTTTTATAAAACTTACATTTGTCGGTTTGTCCCACATGTTCAATGGACTTTGTAAACCAATGTGCACGTAGCCCCCTGTCTTGGGCCACCAATATTAACCTTTCATCTCTTGGTTTGAATTTGCCTCTCGTTAACCATTCCTGTGTTCGATCCTGATCAACATGAGGTTCTTGCAGAAGTTTTCTATACTTGCAACTATATTTATGCATTTTCCACATTTCTTGCTGTTTTGTTTTTTTTTTTGGCACATTCAATTGCTGCCTGATTTTTATCTACTTTTGGTTTGATTTGCATTTCTCCTTGATGCTGATATGCTTCTGCTAGATTAAGCAGAGAAGTCTTAGATTCATAGGTGTGTACTAGGTTAATGGCCCTGGAGCTTTTACAAGCCTAGCCCATAGGATTACCCTGGCATCATGCCACCTGACCTTAGTTCCCAGTGCTGTTGAGTAGAGCAGTGGAGTGATTCCCTGGGTGAATTTTCTATTTCCCATCCACTCATCAAGATTTCTCTGAGTGAGGTGCTCTGTTTGACATGTATGGGAAGTCTATTCCATAGCATGGGCAGTCTCTGGGTTATGAACCTGTCACTCCAGCATGTTCTGTTGATTGTGGTAATGAGGTTGAGATCTCTGGACCATGTGGTGTGGAGGGATTGGGATTTCTTTAGATGTATCATTTCTAACAGAGCTGGGTCAGACATGGCTTTGTAAGTCAAGCAGAGATCGACTCTAAGTAGGCAATATGAGACAGAGAATAGTTGGAGCTTTTTGATTCTGTCCATATAGGATGTGTTTAAGGCATAGGATCCTCTTTATGAGGTACTTCTGTGTCCTCTCTGGTTGTTGCAGGTGCCTAGTGTGGTACAAGCCAAATGGTGCATTGTACTCATTGATTGGCCTAATGAGGAAAGAGTAGAGATAAACAATGACCTCTTTCTTCCTGGATGCAAAACCCTTAGTAATGAGATGTGCCACATAGAAGGACTTTCTGACCACAGAGGCAATGTGGTGGTCAAAAGATAGGTTGCTGTCAACCTGTGTTCCCAGATGTCTTATAACGCCTTCTGTGTTCAGTGGACTACCATCAATGTGGTAATTCATGGGAACTAGGTTTTTCCTAAAGGGGATGATGACACATTATTTGGCATTGAGCTTAAGGCCATGGTCCTGACACTAGTCATTGGTCTCAGTGAGGCCTTTCTGTAGGATGTCAACATGACTTGAGGAATTAATAATAGCTCCCAACTTGCAATCATCTGCAGACTTTGTCAGCCAGAGTCCCTTCGTGTTGGCCTGGACTTCAGAGAAGTAGATACCAAACAGGAGAGGACCCAGGACTGAACCTGTGGGACCCCACTCATGACTGTTTGGCAGTCTGACTTGGAGTCATCTATGTTCACACTGTGGGTGCTATCTGTGAGCCAGTTTGCAACCCACCTAGTGATATAGGGGGTGATGCTTAGCTTAGTGAGTTTTTCTATGATTTCTGAGTGGGTAATAGTATCAAAGGCCTTTGTCAGATCATGGTAGGCTGTATGCACCACCTTGCCTTCATCCACATCTCTGGTGACTGACTCAAAGAAATTGACCAAGTTGAGCAGCATGACCTACCCTTAACAAAACCAAACTGTGTGAGATCCAGAGTTTGTAGATTCCCTATATCCTTGTTTATTAGAGCCTTGATGATGTGTTCCATAGCTTTGCATGTCAGACTCATCAGACTAATGGGTGATAGTTGACAGGGTCTGTAGTCACTCCTTCTTTGTAGCAGTGCGCTACTCAGTAGGGACAAAGCCTGAGGTGAGGCTATGATAGAACAGGGCACACAGGTGAGGTGCCAGTTCATTCTGTAATTCATGTAGAACACAGCCAGGGATTTTGTCGGGTTCCATAGAAGCTGTATTCTTGGCCTTGGACAGTGCTGTTTTAACCTGTGCAGCAGTAATACTGGGTGTCTGGCAATCTACTGGTATTGCAATTGGTCCTTTGGGGGGGGGGGCTAAAATTGGCACTAAATCTGCCAGCCAGTATATTGGCAATATCTGTTGGCTCCATATAGGAGGCACCATTGTGCAGTACCTCAATGCAAATCTGAGTATTGCCGGGGAGATTCTTTACATAACTATAAAAGGCCTTGTGGTTGTCTTTACTATCTGCTGCAATTCTGTTTTTCATAGCTAGCATTAGAGGATCTAATGAGGGATCTCAACTTTTTGTTGAGGCTGATAAGGGAGTTTTTCCAGTCTTGGGCTTCACCTTATTCCGCATCAGTTTCCTCCTTCTGTTGTAGAGTTTGTTTGTGGCAGGTGACAACCACATTTTCTTCCTTTTTTTGGAGGAGAGTGTCTTGGTTCTATTGGGTATGGTGAGATCCATGCAGATCTAGTCTCATCATGTTTCAAAACTTTCACTACGTTTGGGTCTTGTGTGGTCAGCAGATATGTGTCTAGTCCCATGACTGCAGATTTATACATGCAATCAATTTCAAGGAGGGCCATCCATCCTTCAGAATGGGGAATTTATTATGTTGGTATGCAATGATTTTTATAAATCATTTGTTGAGCATGAAGCATCCTTCTTGTTTTCCTTTCTAATCTATCCAACACATTTCAGAGCCAGTCAATCACTCCAAAACTGTGTTAGGACAGGAAGAACAAATTGGTTTATAGCTTGAATTTTGTTCCTAGATGTCAACGCTGTTTTCAGGATTAAATGAAGTCTTGTAAAGTATTCTTTATTAAGTTTTATTCACATTTGTTCATGATTTATTGTTGATCCTTCATCAATTGCCAAATATGTTTACACTTCCTGTTGCTCAAGTTCTTTTATATTACATTCCTCCCCCAAACTGATGTTTTCTTGGTGTTGCAGTGTTCCTGCTTTAAAGTTTGCTTTTGCACATTTATTAAGACCAACTGAGATTCTTTTATAATCTGAAAACATTCTGACAACGTGCAGTTGTGCTTTCAGTTCCTCATCTGATGAGCTATACAGTTATAAATCACCGGCACAGAGAAGGTGAGAAGTCTTTACACTTTGTAGTTTTCTAGGAGCCAAATTGCATCCATGGTCTAAGCTATTAAGTAGACCACTTAATGGGTTAACGGCAAGAGAAAATAGTAGCAGTGACACAAAGTCACCCTGGAATATCCCCCTTTGAATTTTTATCCCTGAGATAATAATCTGTCCTTTATCATGGCTTAATTGCAAAGTCGCCTGCCACTGTTTCATGGTCACTGTAATGTAGTCAAACACTCTTTTATCCATGAATGTGGGATACTATCAAATGTTTTTTTTTTTAGTCAATCCATGGCATACTTAGGTCCTTCCCCTTATTACAGTTCTCCACTATGACTTTATTTAACAACAAATGAACCTTTGTTCAATATGACTTTCTTTTATTGCCTTTTTGGTCTACTGCCATAATTGATTTTTCTTCTAAATGACTATAAACTCTGTCAGCTTCAATTCCAGTGTATAGTTTATAAGTCATTGGAAGGCAAGTTATCGGTCTATAATTTTTAGGGTAGCTTGGAGGTTCACTCTTAAGTAGGAGCATTGTTTTTCCTGTTGTTAGCCAGGTTGATGTCTGTTTGGGATGTGTGCATATAATTAGTTCTTTCCCGTGCCTAAATCTTCATGTAAAGATGTTAATACTTTTAACTAAAAGTTATGTACTGCATCTGGTCCTGGGATTTTCCAGTTAGAGGCTTTTTTAACTTTGTTTTAATCTCTCTGGCTGTTACTTCATCCCACTTCATATCCTGTACCTTTAAACTTCCTATTCTTTCTTTGATTTCTACTATCCATTTACAGTCTTTGTTATGTTCCACGGGATCTTCATAAATACTCCTCCAACATGTATCTATTTGTTCTTTTTTTGGGAGGGGTCTTTCAATTCCTTTTACGTTGTTTCCCAATTCTCTATAAAACTTTTTTGGGTCATCAATAATTTGCTTATTTTGTACTTTTCCTTTATATTTATCTGTGTATCTTCTAAGTTCTTGCTGAAGTATTCTCAGGTCATTATTACTAATTCCATCTCCTCTCTTTGCATTGTTTGGATCCAGTTTGCATAGTTCTTTTTCAATATAATCCAAATTGCTTCCAGTTTCTGCAGTTACCTGGATATCAATATGACAAATTATAATCCCCTTTTTGGAGCTAAACTGTTTTGCATAATATTTTGTAAATATATCTATAATCTGTTATGTCTGAGAATACATTTTATAATCTGCACACAGTTTATTAATTTGTACATCTTTACTCCTTCCACATCTTATATATCTATAAAAAGGTTTCCTATTATGCTCAATATCTTTATATATATTTTCTACAATTTTTTTCTTGATCTTGTCTCACACTATGTTTGTCCAGCTTGTTTATTTCAGTTCTCAAAGTTGTAGTTTGATATTTCCTTAATTTCTTATATTTTTTTACTCTTACCTTAATTAGATATTTTGAATTTATGGAAATATATCCCCCCTGATATTGTATGCCTAGATTCTGATGTTAAACATTTTTTTGATTTTTTGCACTCAATTTCTCTTTCATACCTTTCCACATTCCATCTGCAGTTTTTCCACTGAACAAATCTCTCAAGTCAGTTTTACATAGTAACTGTTTTGCTTGCATATAATCTGTAATTAATCTTCAGTGGATTGGTTTAGATTTCAGTTTGGCGGAATTATCTAGCAAAAATTATTCTTTATAACCCAATGATTATTGCTTATCAACAGTGGTAAAACTTGACTTGAAGTAACAGTACTTTCGTTAGGAAAACAAAGAATATCTAATGTGTTCCATTCCCTAGTGTTTTAATTTGAAGCAATTGTTCCTGAACATACATAGTGAATTATTTCATTACTGATGTTGTTGAACCAATATTATTCCAACCTAATTCTGGTAAAATTAAGTCCCCAGCTAATATTGTTATTCCCTCCTGTGTTTGATGCAAGAAATGTATGAATTCCTCTAGGTCATCTGCACTTGACTTTGGTGGTCTATATACTCCAACAACTGTTATTTGTTCCAGTGTCATCTTTATTGTCACAGTTAAACAATCTATAGAATTGGTGTTATCACTGTGCATGTAATAATCACATGTGTCATAACTATCTTTAATCCCTATTATACAGCTTTTGTCTGATTTTCAGAACATGTACAGTCAGAACAAAAATGTCTGTTACAGTAAAAATATTTATACCTTGACAGAAATGGTTTCCAATCATTGTTCTTTAAACATGGTTTACAAACAATAACAGTATAAATCTTGTGGAAACATAGCAAATTTTCCAATAAAAATGTTATTATTAATGATCCCAGCAATAACAACCATTAGAGATGCATCGACTGTTGCTATCTGTGAACTGTTAGATTTTCGACCTGGCAAAAATCCTGCCTACTGTTTGTCAAATACTGCAAAAATTATTTTCCCTGATCTTGACAAATGTATGCCATCCTGTCTGAACAATGTACCCAAAACTAGGCTTAGATCCTCTACACATTTAAATTTTTTTAAAATGGGACATTTTTCCATGTATGTATTTACCCAAAAACTCTTTAAATTTACAGTGACCTAACTATCCTTTCTATATGTGATGTGTGTAAAAAATCCCAACACCAGTACAAGCTATTCTGTCTAAGAGGACTGTAAGTTCCCTGCTAACAGTCAGAGAGTCTTTGCAATGAGATCATTTGTACCAACTTGAATGAAAACAAATCCGTACATCCTTACATTATGGCATTCCAAGGCTTGAATCATATCTTCTATTTTTCTTCCTGGCAAGCATAACACTATCTGATGTTCATTAACTTCTCTACAGATGTAAGTATCAGTTCCTCTATTAATAGAATCTCCAATTCCAGGAATATCTTTTATGACCAGATCTGAAGAAACCTGAACTTCTAGTACAGTAATATTGGGTTCCTATTAAAACCTTGAATGCTTGAAATGTCGAACATCATATGGTTGACACCATATGATCGACATTTCAAGTGTTCGAAGGTTAAGCATAATGGCGCTGTTCATTGCAGAATGGGAGAATTTCCATTTTCTGCACTGACGTGCGATCTCAGAGTTGGTATATTTAAGTAGGGGGGTGTGGGAGGTGCAGGGGGCTTGCCCCCCTTCCTGCACCATTAAGGTACATTTTTTTTTTTTGTTTTTTATTATATATTCAAACTTTTGAACTTTGATCATATGTTGTCGAAAATATGGTATTCAAAGTTTTGAAAGTTCGATTATATAATACAGACCTGTAATATCTACTCTATCAATTGTTACAAATGAATGATCTTCATCACCATTAGTTTTACTAATCCCATACTTTTCATTGCATATGAAATTTGCAAGCATACAATTCTCATCCAGCTGGCTTTGTACATCCACAGCATGAACCATGTAGTCAACATCTGTTTTTCTGTTCTTTTTTCTTACAGTAATGTTCTTCAGTCCTTTCACATTCAGTTTTGATTGCTTCCTTTTCACTGTCCCTTGCCTCTTTTTTTCTAACTTTTGTTTGGAAAATTATGCTTTTTTAACTCTTTAACTTACAGTTGAGGGTGGCCAGCTTGAGGATTGGGACCAAGGTGCTAGATGGGCCAGCTAGAGCTCTGATCATTATTATACCTTTTGAAAGTTTACTAGAACTTTTAACCTATTCATAATGAAAAGAGCCATGCTATAAAACACTCTGACTTAAAACAAAATTCTTGCAAAAATAAAAGAATGAAATTGCAGTAAAACTAAATAGAACCATATGCAGGCACACACACATGCAAAGGCATGTGCATGTGTGTATGCAGAGACACTAACATGTATATGTCCATTTATATCTATCTGTAAAACAGCTCTGCATCAGCTAGAAAACGATACATTTCTCTGCATCATGAGAGCAGACAAAGAAACAGGTATAGTACTGATGGAACAGACTCAGTACATTTCAAAAGTAGAAGCAGAAGTTGTTAACAACGAATATTATAAGGCTGTAGACCTCAAAACCATCTCCAGAAACTTTACAAACATTGATAGATTACTTAAGAACTTGGAAAAGAATAGTTCGATCACTTTTGAGGGCTTTCAATACATATTTGCTCCTTCTCTGTGTCTTGGGAAGCTTTTTGCATCCCAAAAATGCACATGGATGCCAATGACCCTCCTTTCAGGCACACTGTGTCAAAAAAAAGAACAAAAACTGAAGCATATCTGCCTTTGTTTGGCATTGCTGAACTCATTGGTGCAGAACACGCCTTTCTATTTAAGAGACTCCTGGGCATTTTTTCATAAACTGTTTTTTACATCCATCAACAAATGCGGATAAAATGCTTGTGACTTTAGATACAGAGTCACTTTATACCAATATCCCAAACATACAGGGGTTGGAATATGTAAAATCTTTTCTTCAAGAGTTTTTCACTTTCTCCAGCACCAAAATAGACACTATTTGTACTCTAATCACCACTGTGCCTGAAGGGAATTCTTTCCAATTTAACTAGGTTATATATCAGCAAATAAAGGATGTTGCAATGGGCACCAAAATGGCTCCGGCTTTCGCCAGTCTAGGGTATCGACTGCATGGGAAGCTCGCATGCTCATCCACTTGCCAGGTATTAAGAAAACTACACTGTAGAAATGTTACACTGATTTATTTTTGTATAGCAAAGTACACAACAAGAACTTGAATGGTTCATTCAATCACTATCTGGCAGTATTCATTTTCTTAACTTTAAACTTGCAAGTTGCGGCTCAGTAGTACAATTTCTTGATACAGAAATCACACTGGATACTCATACTTTTTCGTGAAAGTCTAACATTTATCGCAAAAAGACATTGGAATAATTACTTAGACTTCGACAGCCAGCATCCTTTTTTATGAAAAATAATATAGCCAGAGGACAATTCATTAGATATTCCAGGATTATTAGTGAGGATGACTGGTTCTTTAAGGAAAGCTGCTTCTTAAGTTTCTTTTTTGCTAATAGACATTACCCTATGGACTTAATTACATTTTTACCAATGTCAATCAATCACGGCAGTTAAAATTTCGACCAATACTTAAATATGGATTACCACAAACACCCAACCAAAATGTTTCTTTGGCCAAAACCCCCACTACAACCAATCTGAATTCTGTCTGGTACCAAACTCCCCTCAAAGCCAGTCATAATCACAGTTTGTCCCAAACCCTCAGCTTTCCACTACACATTTGCTGGAACCACAAGGAAATAAGACATTATTTCAAATAGCATGGGTATTGCTACTATTCTTGGACCTACACCTGCTTTTTCATATAAAAAAACAAAGTTCTTGCAAACATCTTTTGAGCACTAAGATAAGCCCTTTCTGCTGGAACAATTGTGTAATGCAGATATACCTCCAGGCATGTACTCTAGTGGCTTATGTGTGGTCTATGACTACATACATGTTGGTTCACAATATGTATTCCAACACTGATTTTAAGGCAGAGTTCCAAAGATGCTATGACTGTCACAGTTTAAATGCAGTTTATGCAGGGGTCTGTGTAACTTGTGGCAATTTCTATATTGGTAAAACTATACAAAAACTTTCAAGCTGTATTAAGCAGCACTGTGCAGCTATACATAATTTTGACAACAGAAATGCTTTATGTAAACATAGTTTGTCATGCCCGAGTTTTGTTCAATTTAAATTCTTAGTTCTAGAACAGAAAGACTAATTTTTTGGTGACACGGACACTTTACTAGAGGTGCATGAATTAAAGTGGCAGCTACTACTTAATGCAGATTCCTATCCAGGAT
>NC_056737.1:1468915827-1469000827 GCF_019279795.1 Protopterus annectens
ACTAGTGCTAATTTCTGTCGGCATTTTATTTTAGATTGGTATTATTTATTTATTTAAGGTTGGGTTACTTCCATTATTTTATGTTTACTTGTATATTGCCTTTCGTTTTGTTTCAGTTTTCTGCTCTTTTTGGGGTTTTAAAAGGTCATGTATCGGGTCAGTTAGAAAATAATTCTTTGGCAGAGAGTGCATAAAATCCAGTTAATTAGGGGAAGGAGCTAAGAAACAGCATTGTTCGTGTAACTGTAAGTATTAATTTGCATCTTTGTATAGCTGCAGTGCTGTGTGCCTTGTTCTTCTCTATCTAACTATTGCCTGTCTCTCTCTCTGCATTTGATGCCCACCTGTACTATTCCTGTTGAGCTTTTAAAATTTGGTGGCTTTTGAGTTTTCCACCCCTACTTTAAATCTGACTTTGGACACTCCTGCCAGTCTCATCTCATCAGCTCATTTTACTGAAGACTGAGAGATCAACTGTGAAGTACCACCCCATTTAGTCTCTTAAACTTGAATTATCTTCTCTTTCCTACTTACTAAAAATGCACTTTATTAAGCTGCTTTTACCATATATGTGCTTATTCCTATTTTAATTATCTGTTTGTTGCACATTCTTAAAGTTCTCAATTCTATTTAATCTGTTGCATACCTGAAAGAAAGGTGTGCAAAACATGCAGCCAAATCACAGCTAGCTTGGTGCTTGGGGTCAATGTGGACTTATTTTTATTTTTAATTTTTATTTTGTATTTTTTACTAATCTGCTGCATTCATTACCGCTTGCTAGTAGGCTGATTACATTGTAACTGCTATTCTAAGCCTCTTATTTCTGATTTAAGCATTTCAGCTGCAGACTAGTTATTTTACATTAGGAAGGTTTGTGGTCTACACTCTTATGGGAAGACATGGTAGCCTCCACTCTTAAGAGATGGGAATTTCTGGTTGCCTGTTATTCTAAGTGTCTTTGTTCTGGTTTAAACACTTGGGTTCCAAACACGTTATTTTACAATAGGATGGTTTATGGACTACACTCCAAAGAATTGCTAGTGTAAGTGTTATTTTGCCTTTATTTGATTGGCTAGAGGGCTACCTTGTTTAAAATGTAAATCGCTGCACCTAAGGCATTTGACAACATTTGGCAAACCTGCTACATAAAAAGAAGAGTATTGCTGGTTTCAGCCAAACTCTACTAAAGCTAAGACTTATTATCATATCCACTGTTTTGGTGCTTGACTTTTGTTACATTGTTTCTGTGTTAAATATCTGCAGTTTTTGACCCTTTTGTTCAGTCTTTAATCAGAACTGCCTTTGTTCTACTTTAGTGAGAGTAGACTGGACCTGAAACATTTTGTGGCCTGGGATTGTATAAAGAAAAGAAGACTGTGCTGTGTTTGATTGGCCAAATAACCTTATTTGTGTCTCTTTATCAAATGTCCCCTGCTATTTAAGTATCACAGTTGGATAACACTTAGCTTATAACCTATGAGCTCAGAGGCATTTGGCAACATTTGGAGACCATGCTACTGGAGAAGAAGACTGTTGCTGGTTTCTGCTAAACCCTACAAAAGTGAAGACTTATATTACCACATCCAATGTTTTGGAACTTGTTTTTCACATTTTTTTTGTTACAACTGCATTAATTGAGTATTTCTATTTTGAACAAATGTACTTATTACCTTTTTTACAGACTTTAGTTAAAACTGCTGCTCCCTGTGCAGAGGCACCCAGCAGTGATCTGTATAGATGTTGATATTGCGTAGTGTAACTCACCTTTGTAATCTGTGCAGATGCCAATCTCTCATAACATAACTTTCCCTTAAAATACCATTACTGTAAAGACACATTTTATTTAACTACTAGAGCATCTAGCTTGCACATAGTTGAGTATTGCTCATAAAGTTCCTTGTCTTATTGACCTATTGAATATGTAAATTTCCCTCAATCCTCCCTAGTAGATCAGTTGCCATTTATATGCACTTCCTGACTCTCTCCGTGGCCAATGTGGCTGACATGGGTATTCCGAGGAATTGCAGCAATTGCCTCACGTACACTGACACCTCGCTTATTCTTAATAAAACAGAAAATGTATGCAAGAATTGTGCATTTTAATACTGGAGGGAATACTCTCTCATGCAACCAAAACTAATCCTATACAGGTTGTCAGTGACACTTGTACCATCATGCATACCTCTCAACTGTACAAATTTTTGTAGAATGTCCAGATTTTTGCCTAATATTTTTGGTCCATTTTTTCTTAAAATTGTGGTTTTCTGGCAAATTAGTGGAAAATCATTAAACATTGACATTAGAAAATAATGATAGACATTTGAGTTTCAGACATCATACCCTTCAGAAAATTAATGCCAATGCAGAACCTGTTATTCTGTCAACTTTCTAAGTTTGTAAGCGTAATATTTAAAAATGATCCCTATTTTTGGACCTTTGTACCACTTTTATATATGGCTTTGCCCAGATTTCTTGCTCTAAGAGGTTGAAAGGTATGGTGTCATGCCTTCTGCACAGGGTAAAGACCTTACATATAAAACTATTTATGCTTTGGCACTTATAGGCAATGTTCCTAAAACTCTAAGACCTCCTGCACAGCACAATCTAAAAAAGGATCCTCAGCCATCATATATGTTAACACTCTGTTAAAATGCCACCTACAGCAGCAGTTAGTAACACTGTGTCCACTGCTTTTCCTGCTAAGCTCTTAAGATAAACCAGTGCAGAGCCAAATTTTTATGTCATTGGTGTCTCTATAGTGAGGGACACTGATGTCCCCCTCTCCAGACTGAGTAAGGAGTGAGCCATGCTTAGCTGTCTTTCCAGGGCTAGGATCCTTCAAGTAACACAGGCATGACTATGTCATAGTCCATGTAGGTGTTAATGACCTGAAATGTACCTCCCTTGATTATATGAAGTGAGACATGATCGAGCTTACTGTTTATGTGTCTTAGGCAGGGATGAGCCTATCTCTGAGCAGCATACTGCCTTCTCGAAGCATGATGCTATATTACCAACAGAAAATGATTGATTTTAACAATTGGCTTTGCTTCCGATGTTAATTCAAGGGGGTACAATATTTTTCAGCCTGGGGGTACAATATTTGATAGCCTGGGAGTACAATATTTGATAGCCTGGGAGGACATGTCTGACAGACCACATTGCCTTGTCAGAGATAGTCTGCATTTATCTCCTTTAGACTTTCAGATATTGACAAATACTTTTTCCACTCCATAATTCCTTTTTTAGGTAATGCCAAACTGATAAACCTCACGACTTAACTGAACCTACGCAAGAATATCTGAAAGTGATACTGCTCAGTGCTTAACAAGAAACTCCACTCCGGCAAGCTTTCAGCTCCCTGGGAGTGTAGACATCTGTGTAGTAGTGGACATAAAGTCGAAGATAGTAGCCCAGCAGCACAAGGTTATAATGCCATTCACACTTTAAATCATCTACTGCACAGGAGGGAACTAAAGGTGATGGAGTATCAGTCTATCAGTCTACATAAAAACAGCATTGCATTCACACACGTCAAAGTGTATGGCCTACTGGAAGTCATACATGTGCAACTCACAATAAACAGGGTCCCATACCATATCCTTTCAACCTATACATCCCCCTTCCATGTACAGGAAAAACCCTCACAACCTATCTCAATGTACTAGAATTCTTCACCAATCAACCCAATACAATCTTTATGACAGATCTCAACGACACCTCTATATTTTAGGAGTCCTACATCACTTCTAATGCACAGGCCCAACAATTGCTAAACTTTGTTAATACCAGCATCCCAGAAAAGTTGTTCCATTCACCTACTAGAGGTACAAACATTCTTGACATTGTATTCATGATCCTCTCTACTAAGTGTCATCTTGGCTAAATTCCAAGCACCCACAAACACAGTAGAAAACATAGTATACTCTGAGCTTTTTATAAAATTCCTGAACAGCCAATATCAATAGCTGTATAAAGTGATCTGTGCCCACTCGTATTAAGAATAAGACAAACTCAAATGACAAGCCACCCTGGTGGAATCACAATATCAATAAATTATGCAACAAGAGAAAAGAATCTTGGTCAAGTGTAGGAGGAAAAAAGCCCAACATACTAAAAGCCCCCTGACAAATCTAAACAGGCAGGTAATACAGTTAATTAATATTTCAAAGGCTAAATTTGAACAAAACGTAGCTTCTCAGGCAAAGGACAACCACAAAGCTTTTTAGAGATATGTCAGTAACCTCAAGGGAAATTTGCAACAATGCACATCACTTATTGTAAATGGCATCACCCACACTGAATTGGAAGCCATTGTCAAACTTTTGGCTGACAGGTTCAACTCAAATCTCCCTTGATAGTCCAAAGGAAACACTGCATAACTCAATTCCCTCAACCATTACTATCATAAATGCACTTTCAAAGCCTAAAAACATGGTATTAATGGGCCCCAAAAATATACTGAGATGCTTACTAAATAGCATGAAACATGACATTTCTGGTCACCTTGAATCTATTTTCAGCTGGAGCCTACAGTCAGGTTTTGTGCCCAAGGAACTGAAGATGGTTACAGTCACTCCCCTGCACAAAGGAGGTCCAACCACTGATCCAGGTAACTTCAGAGCCATAAGTCTGATGAGCCACATATGTAAGGCCATTGAAGGAATCATAACGGATATGATAAATGAGGCCATAGGTAAACTGAAAACACTGGATCCATCATAGTTCAGCTCTGTTAAAGGGAGGCCATGCCTATTAAATCTGGTGGACTTCTCTGAGAGGGTCACCAAAGCACAGATGAGGGCAAGAGTGTGCACACAGCTAACTTCAACCTGGCTAAGGCTTTTGATACAATACCCCACTCTAGCATTATAGACAAACTCACTAAATTAAGGATAAACCCTTTTATCACCCACTGACTAGCCAACTGGTGCACTGATAGGAGCCAAGACGTCAAAATACCTGAGGCCACCTCCACCATGAGGCCAGTCACTAACAGAATCCCTTAGGGTTCGGTACTGGGACCATTCCTCTTTGGCATCTATTTATCAGAAGTGAAAGCAAACACTGAAGGTTTATGGCTGACTAAGTTTGCAGATGGTTGCAAGATGGGGGTTTTAATGACTTCCTTGCAGACACTAGCATTCCTGAAGAAGGCCTATCTCTAATTAACAAATGATGCAAAAGCCATGAGCCGAAACTCCATCCCAACCATCCCGGCTAATTACTAGGTTGATAAAATTTCACTAGGAGTTGACCAGTTGTTTGGAATCTGTGTATGCATATAGACAGCAACCTTACCTTCTACCACCATGTAGTCACAGTGGTGAGAAAATTGTTTTACATTGTGCAACTTTTGAGTAAGGATATGAGATTTGGGTCTAAAAAGAGGTCATTATCCCATTGTACTCTGCAGTTATAAGACTATTCATAGAGTACAATGCACCCTTCTGTATGTATCTGGCCAGGTATATACAGCAACTAGAGCAACCACATTGGCTCTTTACAAAAATAATGAAAGCCATAACAAACCTGTCTTACACAGAGTACCTTAAGATGTTCCCCATTAATCAGTCTCTGATACATTGCTGAGTGGTGATCTATGTTGATTTGCAAGGCATCCTCAAATCCCACAGTTATGGATCTCCTGCATATTTGTATGTCTAACAATACCAGAAATATAATTTATTTTTTATTTTATTTTATTTTATTTTACATTTGTTAACCGGGCTAGTCTAGCTGGATATATCTCCATTTTCAGTAGAGGCCCGGGGAGAAAAGCTCCACATAGAACATAACAGTGAGACATACTTTTAATAAACACAAAGAATACAAGTAAGACAACAATTGTAAAAAACAAGAATGAGTACAAATTGCTAATAATAAACTAGGTGAATCAAATTCACAAAAAGAAGGTACATTATCATTAAAAGTCCTGACTAGAGATAGGACAGTTTCAAGGGCTACTTAATAAATTCCATACAGGCTATGCCATAAGGCTCCTACTACAATAAAAAATAGAGTGGAAAGAGAAGGAGGAGGAATTAAGTAATGTGAGAGGATAGGAATGAGATAGTAGTCAAGAGATGAGAGAAAAAAAGGGAGACTAACAAGAGGATAAGGGAAAGGTAAGAAAAATAGGTCAGAACAAAGAGTGAAATTGAAGTGAGAGGAAAGGTATATGCTAGATATAAAGTCTAGGATATAAGGTCTAGGGACATGAATTTTGTCTGTGACTTAAACAGGTCATGCAGGAGAGACAGATATATGTTCCAGTGACTGCTGATCCTATGGAACAGGCTTCCCATTCATGTGAAGCTGAATTTGTCTATTACCCAATTTAGGCACAACCTAGACAAGTGGATGGGGAATAGGAAATTTACACCAAGCCTGGCAACCATGTCCATTATAGACAGAAGTAGCTTATAAAAGCCTTGATATCAATGACCTACTTGGATACAAGAAAATCTTTTGCGAAAACATAGCTAGGCTTAAAACACACCCTGGTTCATTAGCCTAGTAATAGTCTATGAATATATGAAGACTGATGCTGATTGTGGGACAATGTAAAAAAAAAAAAAACAGAGAGAAACACAAAAACAAAATACCCATCTGTGACATGTGCACAGTCCATACAGATCAAGGCAGAACAGACTTTTCTGAGCAAGGAATCAGAAGATTTGCTGTTGCGTTTATGCTTGGATATAGACTGATACAAGAAAATCAAGAAAAGCATACAGATGCTGTGATAAAATAAATACAAAGGGTGGTGTATGAGACACAAATCAATTAATGGCCAAAGGCCTATGAGAGTAGAGGAAACATTGGATTATCTTTTGCAATGCTTGAACAATGGCTAACAGTAATAGAAGTACCCTAAAATCTAACACCAAGGACAAAATCAAACATAATGTAAAAAATGACTAGGAAATGGTCATTTCATGACTTCAGTTGTTAATGTAGGATGGATGGGAAAAAGTGATAAAGTGATAGTCTATGTAAAAAAGAATAATAACTGTGACATATAAAACACACACACACACACACACACACACACACACACACACACACACACACACACACACACACACACACACACACAGGAAGGGACTCAAAGATGGTGTAATAACACACACACACACACACACACACACACACACACACACACACAGGAAAGGACTCAAAGATGGTGTAATCACACACACACACACACACACACACACACACACACAGGAAAGGACTCAAAGATGGTGTAATAACACACACACACACACACACACACACACACACACACACACACACACACACACACAGGAAAGCACTGAAATATGGTGTAATAACACATACACACACACACACACACACACACACACACACACACACACACACACACAACCAGGAAAGGACTCAAAGATGGTTTAATAACACACACACACACACACACACACACACACACACACACACACACACACACACACACACGCACACGCACACACAGGAAAGGACTTAAAGATGGTGTCATTGTGATGACCTAATATCATTTTTCATCCTTATTTTCATACATACTGCTTAGTGTTGCAATGGGCAACTTATGACTAGCAAATACATCCTCAAAGAGTTTTCCATTACTCCACAGACACGATCTTCTGGGTATCTCCTTCATTTTTCAAAGTAAGGATTGAACTGTCTGAGCAGAACTACAGACAAAATGTGGGGTATCTTTTATTAAACACTGCTTTCCAAGAAGGTTACGGGGTTAAGTACTCTGATTAGCTGTTAGGTGCATGTGTAAAAGCAGATGACGTAGTTTTCCTTTCTGTAGCTCATGTTCACATTGTGGTGATCTTATTTACTGGCAGACACTCCAGCTGTACATCTCTCATCTAAAGACTTCTAAAGATCCATTGGTCAATTCAAGAACAGGTCAGAAGGAACCCACTCTATTCTAGAAGGATTGTTCTAGAAGCACTGCTGTGTGTTGGGAAGACTGAATAATCCTAGTGAGTCTCTTACCAATTTTCTGTACTTCCTTATGCATTCAAACAAAGAAAGAATAAGATTGCCTGTGACTACATTCAGGGCCAAAATATATGGCACTGTGAAGACAAAATTTCAACTTGGATAAATAGGAGAGAGGACAAATGGGTAATGCTGCAGAACTGAAGACAGATGTTTCAATCCGTACATTAGAAAGTACATGTTTTCAAAAAAGAGTAGTGTTAAGTGAATCAAATTACCACATGTGATCATATAATGTAAGGCAATGGATGAAGTTCAGAAACGTCTGGGATAAGTGGAGGATTAGGGAATGACACAAAGCACAAGAAAATTTTAGGATACTTGTTTAGAAGGAAAGATGGAAATACAATTCTTTACTGAAATCAACCTTAATCAGCACAGTATATCATCATATAAAAATAGGCATTCAAAGACCATGGATGATGAAATAGAATACATGATTTAGAGGGCGTACACAGTAGTTTGTAAGGTACAGAATAACCCACCCCCCAAAAAAAAATTTAAAATTGGATTTTTTTTAATTATCTGTGAACTATTGTTAATTCAAAGAGGACAGCTTTCCAGCATTATAACATAGATCTGTACCAAACAGAATGTATATAAGACCACTGAATGCATCCTAGCAAGTAGAATAATTTCTGAAATCAATAAATAGGTTCATAGGTTCATAGGTAGGTACTAGGCTATCAGCCCAAGGGCCTACGTAAGACTACCCAGCAAGGTTCCATAGCTTACGCCACCCAAGAAAGTTATTTTCCTGTGCCACAGTCCAGCAGAGACACAGAGGTGATCCCTGGGGTGTATTTCCTATTTCCTATCCACTCATCAAGATTTTTCTTGAAGAGTGCGAATGAAGAACTTTGCTTGACATAGATGGGTAGCTTGTTCCAGAGTATAGGAAGTCACTGGGACAGGAATCTATCCCTCCAGCGTGTCTTGTTTATTGTAGTGACAAGGTTTAGATCCCTAGAGCATGTAGCTTGGAGGGATTGGGATTTCTTTAGGTGTAGCATGTCCAACAGCTCTGGGTTTGACATAGCTTTATATGCTAGGCAGACATCACCTCAGAGTAGGCGATATGCTACGGAGTAAAGCTGGAATTTTTTGAGGTGGTCAGTGTAGGGCATTTTTCTGAGGCCAGTAATCCTCTTTCTGAGGTACTTCTGTGGCCTTTCCAGCTGCTGCAGATGTCTTGTGAGGTACATTCCAAAAGGGGCGTTGTACTCCATAATGGGTATAATGAGTGATGAGTAGAGGGAACAATGACCTCTTTTTTCCTAGATGAGAACCCTTTTATGATGAGGTGTGCCGCGTTGAAGGACTTCCTGACTACTGTGGCGATGTGACTATCAAAGGTGAGACTACTGTCCACCTGGGTCCCAAGGTCTCTTATCACACATTTGGTGTTAAGTAGATTGCTGCCTATGTGGTAGTTCATGGGTACAGAGTTTTTACCAAAGGGGATGACACCACTTTTTGGCATTGAGCTTGAGGCCATGGCTCTGACACCAGGCATCTGTCTCAGTGAGGCCCTTCTGTAGGATGTCCACATCACTTGGGGCTTGACTATGGCTCCTAGTTTGCAGTCATCTGCGAAGTTTGTTAGTCAGAGGCCTTTTGTGTTAGCCTGTACTTCATGTCATAGTCCATGTGGGTGTTAATGACCTGAAATGTACCTCCCTTGATTATATGACGTGAGACATGATCGAGCTCATTGTTTATGTGTCTTAGGTTCATAGGTTCATGCTAGGCTATCTGCCCTAGGGCATTTATAAGCCTAGCCAGAGTGTGTATGGCTTTCGACACCCATTTTAAATTAATTTTGCTATGCCCTTTTTTGAGGTTAGTATACTGTGCCTCTGTCTAACAGTGACACAGAAGTGATACCCGGGGTAAACCTACGGCAGGGATGTGTGTGTGTGTGTGTGTGTGTGTGTGTGTGTGTGTGTATGTGTGCATGTGTGTGTGTTTGTGTATATGTGTGTGTGTGTGTGTGTGTGTGTGTGTGTGTGTGTGTGTGTGTGTGTGCGCGTGTGTGGCGGGGAGGATTCTGGGGAAAGATCGGAGCAGTTTGAGCTAAACCTTTCTGCTAATGTATTTGTGATTTCTTCAAGGCTATAGAGGGTGGTATATTTTAGTATAAGCTCAGTGAAGTGCTGAATGTCATTTTTTATGACTGTTGAAGATGTTAAACAAAATGCCCTTAGGAAACCTTGTAGTGCACTGAATAAGTAAGAACTCAGACTAAGAAGGGTCTTGTGGTCTTCTGCTCCTCCTTTTTGTGTCACATTGTCTTCTCTGGACTGCTTGTTAGAACATTGTGAGCAGCCAATGCTGACGAACACTGAACTACGAAAAAACTACGTAGAGTCTGGAAGGCTCTACTCGCAGAGCAGCCAGCCAAAATATAGTCAGTATCCCTGCAGATAATGACAAATCAAACACTGGCTCTGAAGCTGTGGTAACTGCCCCATGGAAATCTCTACTCTAACTAGATGCTGGAACAGTGTAGACCCTAACCTAGGAAAACATCTTCTACACTGAATCAGTGAGAATCAAGATGGAAAAGGGATTTATGCTTTTTCTTTCTTATTTGTAGTCTCATGCTGTCTCCTCTAGATTGCAAGGATCCACTCTAAGCCTGTCTGCATGGTTCATCATCTTCAGTTGGTCACTCTGTTTCAAAACATAATTTATTACCACAGATATGCTAGCCTCCAGCAGTATTATTTATTTAATGTATTTATTGATTGATTGATTTATTTATTTAGTTACATTTGTTTACTGGGAAATTCAACTGGACACAGGTCCTTTTTCAGTGGAGGCCTGGGGAGAAAAGCTCCACAGAACAGTAAATGAGCAGCAAAGTACATGAAGAATAATTGAATATACATACAATAGCAAATAATGCATACTGCAGCAAGCATTAACTATACATACAATATGAAACATAGTAATGAACAGATATACCAATATCTAGCTAAAGGCTAGGAATAAAGGTAAGATGTATGTACAGATAGTACTAAGCTCAAACAGATACTGTTCTAAACGCATATACCTAAGTCTTATATACAAATATTGCACTAAACTCAAGCAGATATAAAGCAGAATCTCCACACGAAGGTGGAAGAAGCTAAAAGGGTTAGTGGGATGGAAAGGGAAGATAGAGGTGTAATAGAGGAGACTGAGTGAGTAGCATATGGGATAGTGAGAGGAAGCTAGGTGTAAGTCAGTTGGATATGCATTTGGAGTTGAGATAAAGTGAGATAGTTAGGCATGTTATAACAGGTCTGAGAGACTAAGTGAGGAGGGAAGGGGAGGGTAAACAGTGAGCCAGAGCCTGCAGAGGAATGAATGCAATGATCAGACGGTGTGAGGCATGGTGGCTAGGGGATGCGAGAGGAAGGGGAGGTAAAAGGAGGGTTTCTAGTACAAACATTGGAACTCAATGATCATCACTGCTGAAGTGACATCCCAACCTCATGCACAAAAATTGGAAAACAGGGTTATGGATGGATGAGTGAATATGCCTGTAGGATAACCCTGGTAGATTTACACTAAATTATTTTTTGCATGTATATCTATAGGGAGTTTGCATTAGCACCTGTATGATGATCTCATCATATAGTTAAAACAAAAAAAGTTTTAAACTGCAGTTGCCTGTCTGTTGATGAAAAGTTGAGCTTTGCATCTGCTAGTGTGATTTGAACATGCTGAAATGAAAATTCTATGACCTGTTGAATAGCTCAGCCATAAATATAATTTTGTTTTCTTCTTGTGATTATGGATATAACAAGTGGTTAGATGGATGATTAAAATATAACAGTGGTTTCACCCCCCCCCCAAATAAATATTCTATATTAAACAAAGAATTTAAGTTAAAGCACAAAAAAAACATAAAATAACCACAATCTGAGGAAATCTCACCACAACTCAAAAAACCTCAAACGGCTGAACATGCAGCAACAGACTACTCAGTACAGGCAAAAACCACACCATGTTAGTGTCCACTCTGTTTAATAGCCGCTTTCATCAGGAAGACTTCATCATAATACAAATTAAAAACACATCAATTTAAATAGTATTTCATTAACAATCAACACTTAATTAACAACATTAAAACAATCACCTAACTAAAATTGTGCTGTGATTTATATAGATTTAACTTCAGCATTTGACAGGGTCATACACAAAACATGGATCAATAAATTAGTACAACTAGATATTGATGTATTGTTGATAAGATGGACAGCTGCATGGCTTACAAATAGGGCATGTCAAGGATCACACACCAACTGGACAGGTGAAATCCTTGGTTACAGTCAAAGTGTCTCACAGGGCTTTGTCCTTGTTTGTTTAAATTGCATCTTTCAGACCTTACATTTTCATCTGAGGTGTTCTACTGTCTATACGCTGATGACGTGAAATTGGGTAAACTGATTACAAGTGTTACAGATAAGGCATGTCTGCAAAATAATTTGACTAAATTGACCATTTGGGCACAGGAGAATAATATGTTGATAAATACACCAAAAACTAAGCATATAAGATTTGGGAGACATAAACTGAAAGGTGAATATTTAATACAGCACACAGTGATTGAAACTATAGACTCAATTAAGGACCTGGGTATATGGGTAGCTTCATATCAACCAATTGGCTAATGATAGTTATAGAACTATAGGTTGTATAAAAGATTTAAAAAGTCTAGGAAATTAAACATAATGAAGCCATTGTTTGTTAGTTACATTAGACCCAAACTTGAGTATGGAATAACAATATGGAAACCCTATAGGAAAACAAGCATGAATAAACTGGAAAGAGTACAGTGGAAATATACCAAAAAATATCTAAACTTGTACAGTGTCTCTTACAGATATTTAAGAGGGGATCTTATTCAGGTATATAAGGCATTTAGGGACATCTGCCTCTGGGAATGTTTGGGGTTATCAAAACGTACTAGAGAATCATCAGATAACCTATGTAGAAGATTCTATAGGAATGAAAAGTGTACAGGGTATCTGATGCTTGGAACAGACTACTAAATTACAATAAAGCAAGTACTACTTTATATATTTTTAAGAACAGCCTGGACATTTATTATGGGAACGAGTGTTTTGGTATATTGGCACACTAGAAGGGCATTAATGCCCGTGCTTGAAACATTTGTATGTATGTATGTATGTAAGTATGTATGTAAGTAACTAAATTTATTTGCATATACTCTCTTATTCCTTAAAGAAAACTTTATATTTACAGCATGATGAAGCTCAGGGTTCCTATCAGATTTTAATTTAATCTCCCACGAATCTTCTCTTTGTTCTAAATAAGATTTTAAATATTCCCCCTCACATCAATATGCACTTGTTCAATGACAGAAAAAAGAAACTTTTTAAAGTTGGTACATCTCAAGGTGTGTTTGAACAGGGAGCTCTTCAAGTCTTTCTTCTTAATATATTGATGTTCTTTAATTCGTTCAAATAAACATCTAGTAGTCATCCCTATATAAAAAGCTGGACAGCCTGAACATACACCAATATATAAATTAAAATTCAAGTAATTTTAATGTGCACATTAAAATTACTTGAATTTTAACGAAGAAGGGGCCTGGAGCCTTATTTGTATTTGGCAGTTGTTTTTTTTTGGATATTTCTGAGTTTATACACCAATATATACTATCCCCCTAGTTTGACAACTGTATCTTTCAGCTAAAGTTATAGTGTAAGCAAGTTCACTCAACATAATAAATGGTCCCTCAAGAATATAACGGCATATATTACACTGTTCACATTTGAACATCCCTTTTTCTTTTTTAGAATTCAACCTACCCGTGACTAAAGTATTGTTTTCTGTAAAATATTTATAAAATTAGGGTTCCTATTAGATGACTGAAGATGCATTCTATCAAATGCATCTTGGTCGAACCTAAAACAACGAAAAGGCAAAATAGCAAAGCGGCTTTTAAGCTTTGGCCGCTTCCGTTACTTTGCCATTTTCAGCACTGTAGTGCAATCTCGTAGTTGGTATATTTAAGTGGGAGGGTGGGGGGTGAAGTCCCCCATTTTATGTATTCTTTCAAATTTTTTTTCTTTTTTTTTGGAACTGCGATTTTTTTCCCTTGGAAAAAAATCACTGTTCTGAGCTTTCGAGATTATAAGCTTTCGCTTACATGGAGTCGGTTATTCATTGTTCGCTTTTTTTAAGCATTTGATGATATAATATAGACCCTTAAATTATATATGTTTGTGTAAACAATCCTTGGAGCATCACTCACACAGACAAACAGCTCTTTATTCCCTTGTAAAAGTTTCCAGTTACTCTTAATAATCGCACAAATGTTAGCCACATCATTAGTCATGTCTAAATTAAGGGCCATCCTTCTGTCTTCAAACTTATTATTACTGTAGTTTTCCTTGTCTCTGTTACTAATAAAATTTAAATAAAATTTAAATTTAAATTAAGGGCCATCCTTCTGTCTTCAAACTTATTATTGCTGTAGTTTTCCTTGTCTCTGTTACTAATAAAATTTAAATTAAATTTAAATTAAATTTAAATTTAAATTAAGGGCCATCCTTCTGTCTTCAAACTTATTATTACTGTAGTTTTCCTTGTCTCTGTTACTAATAAAATTTAAATTAAATTTAAATTAAATTTAAATTTAAATTAAGGGCCATCCTTCTGTCTTCAAACTTATTATTACTGTAGTTTTCCTTGTCTCTGTTACTAATAAAATGATATCTTAATATTGGAGGAAAGCAAGACTGCCTTCTGTCTCTAAAACTCCTCTTCATAGCCCCTACTAATAAAAAGTAAAGTAATAAATTAAATTTCTTCATTAAACATGACATCATCGGTAGTCATACAACAGGCCCGAATATATTGCTCCTTAGGTAGGCTCTTTTTCATAAATAATGGATGGTTACTACTGTAATGTAAATAACTATTGGTAAAAGTAACTTTTTGGTGTATTCTACTATCAAATTCTAAACTACTTTCATTCCACTTCAACATAACATCTAAAACATTTACCAGTTGACCAACATTTCCTAATGTAAATTTTAAGAAAAGGGACTTCTCATTCAATTCTTTTAAGAGATTTTGACAATCAATCTGACTACCCTGTAATACAAAAAATAAATTGTCAACAAAACAACTGTAAAAACACACCTTAAAGGAATCCTTTAGATGTCTCTACATTATATTTTCCCACGATCCTAAAACTATATTAGCAAAAGATGGTGCTGCTGGGGAACCCATGGCCACCCCTCTTAGCTGTTTGTAAAAATTCTTATTAAAATCAAAATAATTGTTGTTCAATAAAACTTCTGTCAGACTACAATAAAAGTTAATTTGTTGAATGTTAATGTCAGTAAATTTAGTTTAAAACAGTCAAACATATTCTACTCCTTCCTAATGGGGAATAGCTGTAAATAATGAACAAATGTATATAGTACACATAATATTGACCTTGGAATTATACCTGTAGACACTACTAAATTCACGAAACTGGTTTAAAAAAAATCCCAGGAATCTAAAATAAATGACTCCAATGTTCATGGCACACAGCATTTCCAAGTTCAAAAGTTGTTTTATATTGGACAGATCTTATAAATGGTTTTTTCCCCCAGACTTCCAAACAGTAAATATACACCATGCCAGCATATTTTATTTGTTGTTAGATTTGGAATTTCCTCCAGGATGGCAGGAAAGGAATATCTATCAATGGGATTTTCTGCATATAATGCAATTTATTCTCATAATGATAGCCTACAATAATAGCCTTTATAGCAAGGATTGTAAAATTTGATATTTTTATTTCCAATATGTATTGCCTCCTCTTCCATTAGGCTGGAAAGTTAAAGGTATTTTGTTGCTTGTGGTCATTATTTTATGTTATGATTTGGCTAGCACCAGAGAAGCCTTTTCAGTCATTTTGATTTTTTGCATTCTGACATATTTTAATTGATTCTGTCTCAAAAAACTATGGGTTGAGTTCATAAATGTCCTTCGACATGAACATGCAGGTGTCACAATACCATTTTCATATTTATCAAGCACGATTACATGGTACTGCACAGTCCTCCACCACAAAGATGTACAGAGATATGGAGAAATAACCCCATGGCCACACTGAATGCATGTGGAGAGACATATACTAATTAGCCATGTGCTCTTTCCCTAGAACTGCCTCTACAAAGGTATCTACTTATGAAGAACAAGCTCAGATTTGTGGATCAGCTTGGCCATGTTCATCACACTGTAGTAGTGAACATGGCAAAAAGGCCATGATCGCTTGCCAGACAAGAATCTGGTGGGGGAGCCATTAGACACATGGGATTACTTTAAAAGTACCATAATGACACCAGCATCAAAATAGTGATTGGAGAATGGGGGGAGGAATAGGACACCAGGTATTAATGTTTAAAATATTGTACTGGCACCAATGATACTACTGACACTGGGGGTGTGGAGATCCACACTCTGCAGTGCTGTACTGGCATCAATGTTACTATGGGGAACAGCAATTGGGGAAATATACTAGACACCAGGGAAAACTCCTTAAAGCACCCTAAGGTACATAACACCACAGCAGAGATGGGTGAGGGGCACCAGAGAATACAGTGTAAAGTGGCACAATGGCACCAATGGTAGCACAGGGTTTGGAGGGTGGGAGGATACACCAAACAACAGGGATAATTATCTAGTGTGACATACATGCATTGACACCATTATGGGGATCAAGGGGTCAGAAAATATACTAAACCACAAAGCCCAATGAATATGTGCAGTAATGGCACTAAAGTATTACAAAGTGCAGGAACCATGCAAGGTTACATAGGGTAGAACCAAGTGCAGGGACTGTGGTGTGCTTGTGTGTGTGTGTGTGTGTGTGTGTGTGTGTGTGTGTGTGTGTGTGTGTGTGTGTGTGTGTGTGTGTGTGTGTGTGTGTGTGTGTGTGTTGTTTCAGAGAGTGACAGGAGGGGGTTGTCAATGCCCACACAAACAGTAAGTTACTGCTAAAATATGTAAACAGCCATGATATGCACATCATAGTTGCAACTGCAATTCATGAAACTTGTAAATTAGCCAGTAATGATGTCTTACTTCATTGTGGGTAGTATATTCCTGGAACACAAATGGACATATTGCACTAGAATGACCTTTCGAACACAAGCCATACATCTCGTACAGGAAACTTTAATGAATTCTTGAGTATGTCTTGACTTTTCATGCTGTCTTCTTCATAAAAAGCAGTGCTATCTCTCTATCTGAAATAATTTTACGAGGATTACTATTTTAGTCTATTTCTGATTTTACAATGTGCTTCATTACAGTAGCATACTTAGGGCAGGATGACAGTGGAAACTACTCTGAGTGCAAAGTGCTGGAGACATAATCGGCCGATCCAGTCACTCTTTAATACATACTGGCTTTTAAAAGACAGTATTGCATTTGCAGTCAAACCTAAACACCATAGTACTCCCTGATTGGTTTGAACTGTAGCAAGTAGTCTGCTACCATTTAAACATATATATTTTTGTTAAGTAAAACCTAAGTGCTGTTGAGCTCTGTGCATGGATTCAATTGTAGCAAGAAGTTTGCTAGAGTTTAAAAGAAAAAAAATATCTCATTCATTCTTTTATTTCTTTTTAACAAAAAAAAAAAAAAAAAAAAATGAGGGGAAGGTGGAGCCAGGGGTGGGCTCAGCCCAGGTACCTAATAGTGGACCTTATATTTTATTTATTTATTCATTCATGTATTTATGTATTGTTTGTTCTTCACTTGAAGAGTGGGGTGCTATCTGCAGGACGCCAACTGATATTCACGCTGCAGCTTTGTAGAAGTTTTTTTTTTGCTCTTCACTTGAGAAGCTGAGGGGGTGGGGTGCTAGTTCATCAGACTGGCACAGGCGGCCGCTGGCTGAGCCAGCTATGCTTCTGCTTCATTAGTTCTGAGCTGCATAAATGCTTGTCTAACAAAGAGGAGCTGTTCTTGTTACAATGTTTCTTCAATAGTCAGTTGACAAGCTAGTATATCAATTTCCTTAATGGTTCTACCAAATTATCAATGCAGCCTGCTTCAGAAGTAATGCTCCTAACTGATGAAATGAAGGCGCTACAAAGCTGCTGAATCATAGCACTTGCATTATTAATGAAAAGAAAACACATTGTTCCAAATATGCGCACACATGCACACACACACACACACACACACACACACACACACACACACACACACACACACACACACACACACACACACACTAAAAACAAAATAAATCAAGACATGGCAAAACTTCAATGTGATTTCATATATGCTTTGATAATGCAATATTAGTTAATATGTCAGAATTAAAAAAAATTCAGCTAGTATATTTTATTGGAGATCTTAAGAATGAAGGACTTTTAATGTTTGGGTTAATAAAGTAAAGGGAGATATATGACAGAAAGAAAAAGATGCATATCTGCTGAAAGAATGTATAAAAAATATCCAGGTGTTCCACTTATGGACTGTGTGCACATATCTGCTACAGATACCATGACTTCCCCAGACATTTCTTCTTAATCACTGTGTTATTTTGAAATAACTTCACAGTGAAAATGCATACATTTCTTCTTTGCTTAGTTCAGGTGATATCAGCTGAAGTTTTTTTGTAATTTTCATGAAAAAAATATATATGCTGATTAAAAAGGAACTCAGAAAGTGACATAAAAATATCACAGCTACATTTTGCTAACATAATCAAATGCAGTCTGTGATCACAAATAGCTGCCATGTCTCTGACTATAGCATGAAATATACCACTCAATGGTTAGTAATACTAAAATTGTAATCACTTTGTGTTACTCCATACCACACCCATACATGTGTAAGACAGCCTTGCAGCACAAACCTTATATAATTATACTACGCCAAAAACTCCTTGCGGAAATCAACCACTGGTGGAACTGCTGCTCTTTAGGATATGACACATTCTCTGCTAGATGCTATCTATTTTTTACTTTTTTCTAATAGCTTTTAAAGCACAAGTGCTGTAAATGCTCTCAAAATATCAATGTTTTAGACTTTCAGTAGATTTATGTCAAGAAAACAAAAAAGAATGCGTCAAAATGATCTGCAATACCCATTCCATACAACAGAAAGGGCAATTAATCTTATACGGCAGAAACCAAGGGAACAAAATCATGCCACTAATATCAGTGGGCATTGTTGATTTTTAGAAAAGAGGTTTGGAACAGACCATTTTGTCCAGAGACATCGAGTGGGGAAGATACATAGAGTAGCAGGAATTAAGTGAATAAGGGGGGGGGGGGGTAGTAGGGTGACATGGGATGGAGGCATGTTTAGGAGGAAATGAGATAAGGATAGGGTGGGGCTTAGAGGGTTTTGTCAAGTGTAATTAAGGTAGGAGTCACATTTTGGTATGAACTTGCTAAGGTGAAGGCATGTCCGTGACGACCTGTAGGTATTACATGAGTGCAGGTAGGCCTGGGGTTACTGGTGGATGGTGGGCTGGTCAGTGGCAGATGGTTGGTATAATGACATATATATATATATATATTTATATATATATATATATATATATATATATATATATATATATATTTATATTTGTTTCTTATACATTTCTGAATGGTTGTGGCTTGGATGGGAGTGAAGTAGAGGGGACTATGATGGCGGTAGGATGCATGACATTGCAGTGGCTTTTGGCTGGGTTGTTTGTACTCTCTTGGCACGAGGTACCTTTACAGCTTCACAGGATCATGGCTACAGGGTTTCTAGTTCATGGATATTTATTCTTCAGAAAAAAATCTCTCTTGTTATAAAATAAAGCTGAAGGGATATTTATACAATATACAGCTGAAGGGTTAGACAAGGGTTGTTGCGTGTGGTCAGCTGCAATTTCTTGTGGGTTTTCTGGACTTGCGCAACTGTTGGCTGGTGAAGGTTGTTTGGAGATGCGGGGGTTAATGTGGTTTTATTGTTGGGTTAGGTCTTTGTGTTGGTCTGTTCAGTGATTTAATCAGGCGCTCTGTTGGACCCAGGAAACACTACAACCCTTCATTTTCGGTTTACTCAGCCCCATGTACAAGTTGATATGTTATAAAAAAAAAAAATACTTAGCTGAAACTGTTGTGTGCTTTTTGCATGCTCCAACTAAGGTGGAGTAATGGCTGTTACTGCACAAGTGCAGTGCGGTGCTAATTGTCAGCTATGCCTAGGTAAGACCCATTAATCCAACAATTTCCATTGCAGTTGTTTTTTTTTTTTTTATGTTGCTCAGTCAGATTTGAGTCGGGATTGCAGCTGCAGAGGGAAGTGGCATGTGGCTCAACCAGATGTCTCTGTTTTGGACTTCCTGCCATGCCGAAGACTCATGCTCGTGCAGGACCTGTTGTTCTTGCAGCTTTCTGAGAGCAGCATCCGAGCTTTGTGCCCCCTTTACTGTTAGCAGCTCACTGAATTCATGTTTGCTTTTCTGGGAGGGAGCAGATATTTGAAAAGAGGGAAAAAGACCCTTGATCATTGACTCATGGTGTCCATCAATTTTCCTGCCCAGGGAATGTGCGAGTGTGTTGTATGGATGATGCTGGCAGATGGATTGCCATTTTGTAGTGTGCTGTCTTGGTCCGGACTTGAATGCCAGATGGGGATGAGGTGTGTTGACTTGAGGAGACCATGCTTGACGATCTTGGAGTGAGTTGTACTGTGACTTCCTCTGTGGTATGTTTGCTGCAATAGTTTTTGGACACGCTCAGTATGTGTTGACCAGGTTGGGTGCGTGGGTTTCACGGTTTTGTGTTGCTGATGCTGGGAAGGAATGGTGGGGGGGTTGTTTGTGTTTTGAGGTGTGCATTTGGTGAGTGGTCCTTGTGTTTTGTCCCTCATGCCCGGGTTTGTGTCTGTGGGTTTGTGGATTCTTTGGTGGATAGATTGAGATTGTTGGCAGTTGCTGTGCATGGTGAGCTTTTAGGCTGTGCCTCTTGACCGTAAAGATTTCCGCAGCCATGTTTAACGGGGGTTAAGGGAAGATAGGGCTGGACTTCAGGATTTCTTGGGGTGTACAGGTTTTTTTGGTTCAGTCTGTTGTGGTGTCTCATCCTCCAGACTCATAAGTGTAAATCTCCAGTGTGTCGTAGTCAACCAGCTTACATTTGTGCACTGCACATATGCTCCTTGGCTTAACCATCAAGCTAACACAAATCTGTTTATTTGGACAACTTTCTAAGTTTATAAGGGCAATATTTAAGAAGTATCCCTATTTTTGGGCCTTTGTCCTCCCACTGTGTCAGGTTTTGTTCAGTCTTGGTGCTGAGAGGTTGAAAAGTATGTTTTGGAACTGTTAATGGACAGCTTCTGGGAACCGAAACATGACAAGTTGTTTTTTTTTTTTACGCTGATTTGTTGCCTCATATGGTGATTGGTTCCTCATTCCGTGCCATCATTCATGAAGTATTCCAGTAAGGGTTCATAAAATTGGGGTTTCGGGCAAATTAGTAGTGAATTGTTTGAGACGGAAGTTGGGAAATAGTGACAATGATTTACATTTCAGACTTCATACTTCTCAGAGAATACAAACTGTTATTCTATCAACTTTTGAAAGTTTGTAACGGGGAAGTTCGTGGAGTCACAGAACAAGTCTGGTTGGTTGTGAGGTACCTGGATTGGTGGTTGTTCTCAGCGCATGTGCAGTGAGCTGGTAACCACCATACATTTCAATTGCCTATATATTGTGTCATATGGTGGTTCATTCCTCATGAATGTTGAGTTTCTGCATGCAGGCACTAAATGGCACATTTTTTCTACAGTGTTGATTTTCTAGCTAATTACTTGAAGGGTTGGAGGAGTGTAGCCACTGAATAATGAACTGCATTTCCTTTTGGACTTTGTATCCTTCAGAAATATAGCTGGTGAGAGGGATATTGCTGTCTTGGCAGCTTTCTGGGTTTGTGTGATGGGTGTATAAAAGGTGCTCCATTTACCCCTTCTCCAATTCCTTCAGGTGTTGTCAAGATTTTGCACTAGGCATACCTCTCAACTGTACCAATTTCGCAGAGTGCACAGATTTCTGTCTCCTATTTTGGCCATTTTTTTTAAATTTTTTTATTTTATTTATTTATTTTTTTTTATAAAATTAAGGTTTGCTGTCAAATTAATGCAAGTGTGAAAGTAATGGCAGACACTTGAGGTTTAGACTTCCTACCTGTCAGAGAGTTGTCCCTGGTCTTTGGCCTTTGTCCCACTTATGTGTGGTGTGGTACAGATTTGTGCTAAGGGGTTCAGAAGTATGGATATAAAAGGTTGAGAGGCATATGGTAACCACTGAGGGTGAAGGGGAAAAGTCTCGCGGAGTTACTCTTCTGGGATCTTCAATTAACTCTTAACCTTCTATTTTAAAATGGAGGGCATCATTCAGTAGGATGAATGAGGCACGAAGAACACAAAAAGTTAATTGTGGGTTATGTACGAAATACTAATAGTGAGTTAGCAGAGGGTCACAGGATGATTAAAGTAGCTCGTCACTTGTTTAATAACAAAAAAAAAGTTGTTGAATAATATTGAATTATTATGATCAAGTTAGATTTACCATGTATGTCACTAGGGAATTCCTGATATGGATTGCTGGCTCCTGGGGTGGAATTTTGGGAAGGGTGGACTGCTGAGGCACTTAACAAGGTGCATATCATGTGTGGTGTGGGGGTTATATCTAAAAAAAAAAAAAAATGATAATGTAGATTGAATGGGCAAAAGTGAAATACATATTAATGGCTTGTGAGCAACCTCAAATTGGAAGGTCTTAGGCCAGTTACAGGTAGCCCTACATTCAGTAGGGGAAGTACATTAAGACAGTGAATTGCCCAGGACTTTGTTGCTGTTGAGGGAGAAGGAATTAGTAGACACTTACAGTTGCCTTTATTTTACATCTGTAAGAAGTGCAGAGTTGCAGCACCTGGCTAACAGAGGGATCTCGACTTGACGGACGAGAGAGGAGGCTGAAGCAGTATGCAGTGAGGTCACAGTTTGGCAGCATGCAGCTGAATCTGGAGTTGTGGTGGGAAAGCACAGAGTGGGCAGCACTTGGTGGCCAAAGGAAGTGGGTGTGACAGGTGATAGTGGCTGTGCTGTGGAAGTCACCCGAGTGGTCATGATGAGGTCACAGATGGCAACCTGTGGAGTAAGCAGCAGTCACTGGACTGGAGAAATTGGAATTCAGAGATCAGGTGAGAGGGGATTTTTGGCCTCTAGAGTGGTGAGTAATACTACTTTGGTAAGTATGCAGTTAGGCTTCTCAGAATTGGGTGTAATTCTTGGGATGCATTTACGTTACCCATCCAGTTTTACCCTTCAGAGATAATATGTTGGTGGAGTTCTTGGCCACACAGCATAGGTGAGTTTTCAGGACCTACTTCATGGGGGACTTGGATGAAAGGAGTATACTGCCACTGTACAGTTTTTTTCCAGGAGGTTTGAATTGTGGGTTTACAAGAAGGTCACGAGTGAATTACCATTAGGTGCTCATTAAACTATGTTAGGCTTGTTGCAGTAGAGAGTATTATGGAGGCAAGTGAGGCTGAGATGAGTTAAGGGCAGAATAGAGGGGATAGATGGGGTTGTTTAGGGAAGTCTGGAGTTGTCCACAAGGGGAGTGGAGTATTGATATGGTTTATAGGTTGGATGTTGGGGGGATGACAGTTGGGCTGATCTTTTTGTGGAAAGGTTAAGCAGAGGGTTTGCTCAGTGGACAGTGTTAATTTGATTGGATGTGGCATCTGGGGGGGGGGGGGGGCGGTGGTCAGAGGAATGTTTATCATCAGGTTTCCCTTTATGGTTATAAAGAGGGTTCAGTGGGATTTGCATTTGCTACAACTGGGGGCCGAGGGTGTTAGGCTGGGGGGTATAAGTTAGGGGGTTGGTTTGGTGGTTGGATGGCAGGGAGGATTATTGGATTGTTTTAATCATTTAGTCAACTGGTGTCTTTGTTATTTAAAGGACAGGATTTTTTGGTTGATAGGGATCCATTTTGTTCTGGTCTACAGTGGACGGGTACATCGATGGCAAGAAAGATTATTGGATTATTTTAACCGTTAAGTCAACTGGTGTCTTTGTAAATTAAAGGACAGGGTTTTTGGGTTGATGGGGATCCATTTTGGTCTGGTCTACAGTGGACGGGTACATCAAATGATACAGCAGGTCTGTAGTTGGTTTTAATTTTCTTTGTCTAGTAATTAATTTTGTTGAGACCTTCTGTGTTGCTAGAAGAATGATCATTTTAGCTATAAAATAAGACCTTGTTTTGTTTCATAGGGGTATCTGTAGTACTGTTGCTAGGGGAGTCAAGAGATAAATTTAGGGGATCTTTGGCAGGACATTTAATTTTCAGGGGTGTTTTGCAACTGCTAGTGTCTGCATTTTATGCAGTTGATAATGAGATACGCCCTCGGTGGTGTATATTGGTCATTAAGAAATTGGTTTATGCGTGTGTGGAGTATTTACAGTCTTTTCTTTTACAGATCACTCTGCATGCTGATTAGGATATGCAAAGTTGGTATTTTAGGGACTGAAGAATGTGAACTCGATAGGTGAGAGAGGAAGCTGAGGAAGGTTTTCAGCTGATGGGGCAGTATGAAAGGAGGCCATGGGTTGCCAGCAGTGTATGGAGTCATTGGTTTGTTGTGCTTTCTTCCTGCATTCGCAAGGCAATTTCTTGTCTTGGTATGATCTTGTATGGGGAGCATCAAGGATGAAAGTAACACTGTTTTATGGGTAGTAGGGGTCTTCCTTGTATTGGGTCAGATATTATTGGAGAAATCAAGGGTAGGTGTTTAGTGGATTGCATTGCGTAAGTTAGGCTTGTGAGCTAGATGAGGGGTTTTGGTGGGAGTATTTAGCTTTCAGTTACTGCTGTTTCAGGATAGATTGGGTTTGGGTTGCTTCACTATATATTCTGGTTGGTAATAGCATGTCTTGGACATTGTGTGACCTGGTGGCATCGGGCATTATCTAGTTTGTTAGTATATCATGTGGGTTAGTTTTGCCTGGCTAGTCTATTGTTGGTGGTGTTTTTGGGGTAGTACTGCTACTGGCCATGATGGTGGTGCTTTTGAGGTCATACTGTTAAGGGCTATAATGGTGATTTAAATCTCTTATGGTTTATATGGCTAGTTGGTGTGTTGGAAGCATTTTATTAAATGTAATTTTAAAGAGATCTAAGAGGGGTATTACATTTATTGGTCAAAAAAAATTGTATAAGATTAGGAGGTAATGACTTTGATACAGCTTGGTTAGTGAGGACTGGTACACAGAATGATATTTGACCTACTGCCTTACTGGTGGTTAGATTGCTGGACGTTTGGTTGGAGAGAGGGGGAACAGCCTGGTCAGGCTGATGGGTGGAGAAGAGGGGTAGGCTTGCCCTCTTCAGTTCTTCCTCTGGTGTTGGAAATGTAATTCAATAAGTTAGGAAGGAAAGTGAGGAATTGCTCTGTTGGATAAGTTAATAAGCAAGCAGAGCTGCTTATTTGGTTGGTGTAATTCAATAAATTGAAGGTGAGTGGTACACTGCCTTCTTAGTGCAAGGATAAGTGAGCAAGTGGGGGACGCTGCTTATTCAAGGGTGAGTGGTTATGCTGCCCTTATGGTTATTTATTTTATGTTTTCTTTCATGGATGTTATCACCTGTGTCATGTTTTGGTGGAAATTAATAACTATTGATTAACAATCATGTTTATGGAAGTGTAATAAAGGCCATAGGTTCATAGGTAGGTACTAGGCTATCGGCCCTGGGGCCTATACAAGCCCAGCCAAAAAGGTACCCTGGCTTTTGCCACCCAAGAAAATTATTTTCCTGTGCCACTGTCGAGCAGAGCCACAGAGGTGATCCCCGGGGTGAATTTCCTATTTCCCATCCAATCATCAAGACTTTTTTTGAAGAGTGCTAATGAGGAGCTTTGTTTGATATAGATAGGTAGTTTATTCCAGAGTATGGGAAGTCTCTGGGACAGGAATCTATCATCAAATGACATTCGGTGTTGTGTGTTCACTGAAGTGGACCAGGACAAATGTTCTACATTACTGGAATATACTATTTGAACTCATTATGCAATAAGCTTATGGTAATTGATAGCATTAACGTGGAGACAGCTTAAGGAACATGGATCTCTTTACCCAATACTTTTTCTTCAGTCACCTCCCTTCTTATCTGTTAAGGCCTTTAATTTTGTCTTTGCTCGCTTGGCTTAATTTCCTCTAATAATTATACTCAAGCATGCATTTTTTTTATTTTTTTATTTATTTATTTTTAATCAGGTTTATAGCACTTATATAAATAGTTTGTATATAGTTTTTAGATGTTATTTACAACATTTTGTTTAGTTTTGAATTTACTAGATCAGTGATTACTTGTCTTAATGTCATCCATTATTAAATTTGAGGTTATTGTATTTTCTTACTAAGAATCAATAACGATTATCCAAAAAAAAGAAAAAAACTGTTCTTTATATTCTTTGCAGTTATTTCATGTCCATCAAGTATTACAGAAACACTGCAGTCTTCAAGATGGTTCATGAATTCCTGAATAATTAATGCTGTCCAGTTTGAAAACAAATAGTTGAGTAAAATACATTTAAACAATTGAGATAACATAGTTACAATTATAACTTTCACTTCCTTTAATCTTCTCTCTATCCCATACAACGCATGATTTAATGAATGGAAATATAATGAAGCAACGTCTGTGTAAAAAGCATAGCAGCTGATTTAATATTTACAGCTTTCTCCTGAGGTTATAATTTAGAAAGCATGCCTTCTGGGCAGATGCATTTACCCATGGGCTTCTACTCATTAATGGAAGTAAAATGAAGATGAGTGCAGGTAAGGTAGTAAGGAAAGGGGAAGGGTTACGGATTTTATGATGAGGAAACGGGTTAAGGAGGAGATTCAGAGGGTAGTGTAGGTAGAAAGTGAAGTAGTTTAAAAGGAGAGAGAGAGAGAGTATTTAGGTGCATATCATGGGGTAATGGTCTCTGGTATGAGCAACGGACGAAATTAAGTCTATCAATTGCTAGTGTCCAGGGAACCAGGGGAGTCCAGACAAATTAGTAAAGGTACAAGAGCATAATGAAGCTTTGGATAAGTATGATGTTTTCTTTTTTAAGACAGAAGTGGAGGTATGAGAAGTGTTGATAGATTATACATTTAAGAAGAGATAGGTAAAATGTTAGAATAATGGTTGAGAGCCTAAGCAAAGAGGGAGTAAAGGAATGGGTTTGGTGAAGGGATAAGTGAGTATGAGGAAGCAGGCAATACAGGTTGAGAAGAGGAGTTCTGAGTAAGTTGGGCCTTCTGCGGAAGTATGAGGGTCAAGGTAGGAAAGGCTTAAAAGCGCTGGATTAGTGGGGTTGAGCAGTTGCACAGGCTGATCAGTTGGCAACATAGCTCATCCTCTTCATGGCAGGTGGAAGGAAGTAGTAAAAAGCTAGGATTTTTAGTTCTGCAGACTGTGTAGGTAGTTATGGGAGTATTTCAAGGGATGTAGGCTGTGTTGCTTGGTGCCTTTAAAGGTTGTTCTGCTGTAGGATTGTTAGGTGCTGGGCTGCTTTTCATTTTCCAAGGGTAGGCAGTCACATGGTGATGTTACAGCTAGCAAGTAGAAGTCACATGAGGAGGAGGTTGAACTTAAAGCTGTTACTCCTGTCTGACCTTCATCAGTACAGGAGAAGATCATGAACATGACAGTCCAACAGGGAACTCATCTTCACGGCTTTAGTTTTGCTTGCACCCATTTTACAGGACATCTCTGTTTGCAATATTATTTAACTCTATGATTACAGATACTCAGTAATGATTCAGCCATATTAGTTTCATCCTTATTACTATTGAAAAGAACATGTTGTTGAACAACTTGAACTATTCTTCACTTTGTAGGGTATCACTATTTTGCTTTATAAGTTTACACTGTTGATATTGTTAAATCAATGAAGATTACAGCCATGCAGTATTGCTAGGCTTGAGAGCTGTGCTTTAATTGGAAGAATATGCATGCTTTTCAGAACTTGTAATTTCTTAACTTTAATTGAATTAGACTGAACTATATACGGTTATGATTTTGTGCCTTTCTTTCCCTAAAATTATGTTGATGGATTCTGAGGCTATAAACATATGAGAGATAGTGGACATCTAGAGACATCAAGAGCGTTGTTTGTTAGTCACAAGGGCATGGACTGAAAAAAAAATTATGATGGTACAGTTCTCTACCCTGGTTAGATAAATATAGTCTAATGAAAATAGAAAAAATAGTTGACATGAGTAGTTTGATTGGCTGGATGGATAATCAGTCAGTCCACCATACCAGGCTAGACTACTCTTTATTGTCTGAATGATAGGATTCTGTTCCATGCCAGAGGTTAGTGGTAAGACAAGAAAGCTCTAGTGCCCCTGGACCCAGCCAGACGCCTGTTATTTAGTTACTCCCCTGCTAACAGTACCTAGCGGGCTCACTCACATTAAAAGAACTTAACAGTGAGAATAGTGAAGCACGCAGACCGCAAACACCGTACCCTGCATCGAAAAGTTATAGGGTTGCTCCCCTGCTAACAGTACCTAGCGAGCTCACTCAAATTAAAAGAACTTAACAGTGAGAATAGTGAAGCATGCGGACCGCAAACACCATACCCTGCATCGAAAAGTTAAAGGGTTGCTCCCCTGTTAACAGTACCTAGCGAGCTCACTCAATTTAAAAGAACTTAACAGTGAGAATAGTGAAGCACACGGACCGCAAACACCGTACCCTGCATCGAAAAGTTATAGGGTAATAGCCCTACTCTTAACTGTTGTTGTAAATGAACTGTAGCTGGGTCCGGCACTAGAATTACCCTCAATAGCCCTATAGTAAATTACAAGGATACAGCCAACCTTAATCATACGATCAAAAACCCACAGTCGCTAGAGTTTTAAAGCTTATCTAGTGACTACCTCACAGCAAAACCTCCTGCAAAACAGCAAATAAAGGCTAATTTAAGTCCAACATCCTGTCTAAAAGGGCTAAACTATACTAAAGCTCATTTTGAACTTAAAACTTGCCTAACAGACCTTTGGAAGTGAAATTACACCCACCTTGTAACCTCCAATCACTGGCAAATTGCAAAACTGGTGAAGCCCTGCTCCGCTCACCTTCGCTTCGCTCGGGCTCACTTCGCGCTCCCCCCTCCCCCCAAATCCCACCCACCCCTACTATTGCTTAATTTATATCTCCCTGACCACTCCCAACCCCTCTATAACCAATCACCTACAACCTATGCTACAATCCCAACCTACCCCATCTGCCAATACTAGTCTTCCTACCCTCTACCACTCTCAGACTAGTAACAAATCTTAACCTAACTGCTATGTCTATCTACACACCTTTATTACTAACCTGTCTGTCATCCCTGCTAGTCATCCCACATCTTCTCTCTTCCTATGAGAACACAAAATACCTTGGCTTTTACTACCCCAGATTCCAGACCTCATCTCCCTCACTTACTCGTAACATTCCACAACCCCTCCCTTCCCAGATTCTTACCTCACACAATTGTCCCTATCAGGCCTAGATACATCCACTCCAAACCAAAGTACTATCATAGTACTCTACTTAAGATCTGGAAACTCATAACTAAGCTAAAAAACAACCTCACCATGGATGGTGACATCCACCCAAACCCAGGTCCAAACACTACTACTACTACCTCTATTCCCCTACACAGACCCCCAGACTCCCTGCTGGCTTGCCACCTGAACATCAGGAGCATAAACAACAAAATCCAGCACCTACACGCCCTCCTGGCAGTATATTCACCTGATATACTCTGCCTCACGGAAACATGGCTAAAACCTACCACTAAGGACAATGAAGTCCTGCCACCTGGGTATAACATGCATAGACTTGATCGCACCCAAAAAAAGGGCGGAAAGCTAGCAATACTCCATAAGTCCACCTTAACTGTCACCATAGCCAATCTCCAACTCCCCATATTCAATAATGCTGAGATCATCATCACAAAACTACACATTAACAAACATAAAAGCATAAACATTATCTGTGTCTACATACTCCCAGAGAAGAACACAGACACCCTTGAGGAGTTCCTAACATGGCTCAATAACAACCAGCCACAGGAAACAATAATCCTCGGGGACTTCAACATTGACTGGAAAACCTGCTCCTCTCAATACCCAACAACCCAAGTTTACCCCCAAGGATTTACCCAAACCATAACCTCACCCACTAGACTAAGTAAATCACAAGACAAAGCTAGCATCCTGGACTGGATACTCATCAATAACTCTCCACATCTGCATATGTCAGGCACCACACCAGATGATCTAAGTGATCACTACCTCACATATATACTCAAGCTTAAAATTAACTACCATCATCAACCTACCTATAGAACAATAAGAAGCAATAAAAACTTCAACCCCCAAAAATTTAACAACGAACTAAAGGTTTGCAACTGGTCAGCACTAAGAAACCTCCCACTAGATGAGGCAGTCAGTTACTTCAACTCCAGATTCCTGGCTATTCTCGACCTACACACCCCCAGCCACACTAGTAGAACTAAGGTTAGTACTGCACCTTGGCTCACTAAAGAAACTAGGGCCAAATTTGCATTAAGAAATACAGCATGGGATACCTACTGGACTACTAAAACCCTACCTGACCAACTATTATTTAGGCAACTAAGAAATGATGCAAAAAATGTTGTAACTACAGACAAAAAGGAATATTACTGCTGCCTACAACAAGTACACAAATCTAAACCTCAAAAATTCTGGATGGGAATAAAAAGACTCCTCCACCCAGGACAATCCACCACCCCAAACCCCTCTGCCACCAATCAAAATTCCCCCGAAGATATTGCCAACTCCTTTAACACCTTTTTCACTGAAACCATCCAAACTTTAGCAAACCAACTCTCACCCACTGGTTCCAATCCTAACACAACCAATTCCAAAGGTACAACTCCCTTTTGTCTCCAACCAGTCCCCACTCAACTCATTAAAACCCTACTTAGGAAACTAAGAACAACCACCCTGGCTGCTGACCTCCTCCCAGCAGACTACTTACAAAAGGCTGCAGATGCAATTGCCTACCCCATCTCTGTCCTTATTAACTGATCCATATCTGAAGCCACAATCCCTGACATATGGAAAATCTCACATGTCATACCACTTCACAAAGGGGGCAGTTCCACTGAACTGTCTAACTATAGGCCCATAGCCATTCTATCACCACTAGCTAAGATCATGGAGAAGTGTGTGCATATTCAACTCATGAAATATCTCACACAAAACAAACTTATCCAACTCGCAACATGGCTTTAGGCCTAATCACAGCATCACAACAGCCCTTCTCTCTTTCTCAAACACTATAAACCACAATCGTAACAACAACAAACTGTCCTCTGTCCTCTTTCTAAACCTGTCCAAGGCCTTTGACATGGTGGACCACAAAATGCTAATGAACAGCCTGGAGGCCAACAACTTAAACAAACAGGCCCTCCAATGGTTTGAGTCCTACCTACAAGGCAGGAAACAGGCTGTACTGTGGCAGGGAAAACTCTCCTCACCCCTCTCCATCAGACTCAGAGTACCCCAGGGCTCAATATTAGGTCCCCTACTGTTCTCCATCTTTATAAATGAACTTAGCACGGCCATACCAGAGGCCACCTGCATACAATATGCAGATGACTCGACCTTGATCTGCACTGCCCCCACCCCAGTAAATCTTACTGAAATAACCCAAAGCACCTTCAACAAGGTTGAAAATTGGCTACTAAACCAACGCCTAATACTAAATCCCAACAAAACTAAGTTACTTCTCTTTACCCCAACATATAGGACCACCTCACCACAGTTCAATATAACAGCTAATAATGGTACCATCATCTCCCTAGCAACCCAAACTAAACTGTTAGGTGTCACAATTGACAACAACCTCAAGTTTGATGTACACATCAATCAAACTATAAAAACTACCAATATAAAACTTGGTAGTCTATACAGGATCAAATCATTCCTCACCCCGCAAGCTAGAATTACAATTGCACGCTCCCATCTCCTATCTACTCTTCTCTATGCCTCCCCTCTCTTCTCACACCTGAATAAAACCAACCTTAAAAAACTGTCATCATGCTACAACCACATTGCCAGATTTGCAACTGGCTCACCCTACCGTACCCACCACTGCCAGAACCTGAAACTCCTGGACTGGATGAAACTACCCCATCTCCTACAGCTCAACCAGCTCAAAATTGCCCATAAAATCCTCCACCATCTGGACACCACCCCAGCCCTAAGAAACATAATCTGCCCCTGCAGCAACAATCGTGCACTCCACTCATCCACCAAACTCCAAGTACTTACAATCAAATCCAACCATGCTGCAGGCGACTCCCTCTTCGCCAACTCTGTCAGTAAAAACTGGAACTCACTACCTGCTGACATTACCCTAGAGTCTTCACCAACCATATTTAAACATAAACTTAAAAGTCACCTCATATCACACTGGATATGTCCCTGCACCTACCCGGATTAAGACCCCAAACATCCCCCCACCTCACTGTGCTCATTTAAACAATGAGATACTTTATGTCAGCAACTCTAGGTATTGTTTGTGTACATAATTTTTCTTAAACCACAGGTGATATGTTATCTTTAACACTTACTTCTATTAAAAAATAAGCCTCAGGCATCACTCAAGGATGCAAGTACTATGTCTATAATCAAACTGTATGTTACCTCAATTACTGGATTATCTATGTACTATGTCTACAATCATCTTGTATGTAACCTCAAGTAGTTGATCACCTATTTTGTATGCCTATAACTTAATCTATATGTAATTTTGGAGCTTTTCTCCCCGGGACTCCGCTGAAAATGGACATGTATCCAGCTGGACCATCCCGGTTAACAAATGTAAAATAAATAAAATAAATAAATAAATAAATAAAATGTGCTTTGAATGGGGCCAATGAGAGAAAGACAGAGGCAGGAAAGTTGTGGAAGAGTGCATAGTGGCAGAAGTGCCCCGTTGATGTGAGAAGAAGACCTGCAAAAGACAATGAAGTGTCATCAAAGCAGTATTGGTGGAGCCCCAGGTGATAGCAGGTAATGGTCATGTTATCACTGAATCTGGGCAGAAGGGTGAGGATCATTTAGCCAACTTGCATTTCATGGGTTTATTTCAGGATTTGGATGTGCAGTGTATAGCGAAGTTGCAAGAGTTGTTAAAGATGGCATATCAGAATCAAGTCAGTCCAAATAGGGGAGTGTGAAGGGGGCCAGGTGTATAAATTAGGAGGTCCAAGGGCCTTTGGAGTGGTTGGAGTTCCCACAACTGTCATTTGGAAAGTTTTGCACAGATGACATGGAGGAGGTAGTTCACTGTGAACAGGCCTTGAGCTTGCAGGGTGTTCAATCCTTTTTTGCAGGAGTTGGTATGCTCATCACACCCTATATACTTTTAGCTGTGAAAGAGAAGATTTGTTGAGGTGAGTATGTAGACATCTTTAATTCACTAAATGCCCAGAAGTCATGTCAGTAAAAGCCCCAGGGTCTCATGATTTGATTGCAGCATTAGTAGCCTTAGGGAATAGGAGGGCAAGTAGGTTTAAAGCAAAATCATGGGATAAATGGGTGGTGGGTTTTATCTAGCTGATTTCAGTCATCTTGTAAAAGGATCTCAAGCAAGGGCTGTCCACGTTGACATACATTTCATGTTAACTGAAGCTCATTGAGGGAAGCAATTTGTTGGAAAAGTGGAAGAGGTTTATAAGTCATAGAGCTGGAGAAAAGGCATACTGACACAAAGATGGAAAACATAATAAATAGATAAGTTGTACTGGCCAGGACTAGATGAAACTGGCACTAAGGTGAAAGCATGTGTGGATTTCCATTTAGGAAGAAGTTCATGGTTTCCTTTCAGATTTATGCATATTTGTTCACACTGTGGGAAGCCGAGAAGTGTCATGAAATACTGGAGCAAAGAACAAAGGTCAGGTTGGCTGAACATCACACATGTCATAGGCTGCAGTTAGGATGGGGATGGCGGTAGACTTAGTAGTACGTAGGAGGAGGAGGAGGAATTTTTGAAAGTCAAGAGGTTATTTGCCCTTTTAGGTAGTGGCCAGTAGGATGGCCATTGTACTCTCCTTATCAAGGTTGATGTTTTGTGGACATAGTTGGAACAATACTCAAACAATGGGACAGCTCAGGAAATATATAGGGATTTACCAAAAAGTTTTTGATTAATATATGATGGTAAGGGTGTAGCGTGACAGCATGTCACAATCTGTAATTTGTTGAAGGTAAGGAAGACATTGCTCAGGCACTGCTAAACAAGGAGTTGCAGGCTGGTAGTATCTTAGGTCCTCTGGCTACTCTTCAATTTTAAAACTACAGAATCATGCCATCGAGATTGGTATCCAAAAATAGGCCAGCTGAGTATCATTTGATTTATCAACTTTCTTTTCCGGGGGTCTTTTGGTGAATGACTATATGGGAAAAAAGAAGTTAAGGGAGACGTATGCCTAGATGGAGGACACATCTGAAGTGATTTGCTGCTTTTAAGACCTTAGGATAGCCAAATTATAGTATGTCAGCTTTTCATTTGCTTCATATAGCCAGTGTTTGGGATGTGTTTAAAAAGAACATGTTATTTTGGCAAAGCAGTGCCCATGGGCTGTGTAGTGGTTTTACTATTTATGAGATGTTTAGAGCACAGATCTGCATCAGTTTTACTGAATGTGAGCTCCTTGCCAGAGTGCAATACATTATTTTTCTGTTTCCCACTTAGTTCCTGAAGTGCAGGGCAGTTCTGTTTTTTGGATTTCTGCTTCAAGTTCCATGTACTATTAGTGAAGGGCAAGTAGGCGAGATCAGCAAAGGAGATAAAATTTCTGGTTTTGATAGTGAATGCAAGCTCAGGATTCTTTTGACTTTATGACCGCTCTATGCCAGTCACACTCCCCCATTTCACTCAACTATCTCATTCTCTTTGCAACACAGACACTGCTTTATCTGCATATCCCCTAACTTCTACTCCCTCAATAACATTATGCTCTTCACATATAAACTCATACCCTAACACAAAAACACTACTCCGGTCTATAACAGCCCCATATCAATAAACATTACAACTTATAAACTAGATACTAAAGAACTTAAATACCTCTTCTCCCACGTTCGCCATTTTATCTCTATTCTGGCCTCTGGGGACATACACCAAAACCTTGGCCCCTCTCCTTCACACATCTCTTCCTTCTCATCTCTTCCTCCCCACTCAGCTGGTAGATCCCTCCATTTCACAGCATTAAATGTTCAGAGCATATGCAATAAAATCCCTAACCTCCATGCATGGCTTCTCAACAATAAACCCGATATTCTTTCCATCTCTGAAACCTGGCCTAAACCGTACATAAAAGACTCAGAATTGACCCCAGCCAACTACTGTATTATCAGAAATGATAGAACACATAAAAAAGGGAGAGGTGTCACTCTCCTTTACTCCTCATCCTCTTAGTCACCCTTTACTCCAAAGCTATCCCCAAATTTGGTAATACTGAATTAATCCTAGCCCTCCTTCAAGTAAACTAACATACTGTATTGCCACCATTTATATCCCTTGCAGAGACAATATCCCAATCCTTGAGGACATTCTCTCCTGGCTCTCAACCCATATCACTAACAAAATTATAATCCTGGGGGATGTTAACATTAACTGGGACACAATTCAATCTCCAACTAACTCCCTAAATATAAATCTTTATAACTTCACTCAACGTATTAACTTCACAACCACACCTTCCAAAGGCTTCCTTTCTTGTAGTACCTTAGACTGGATTTTAGTTTCCCATCCTCACTACATCTCCAATAGTGGTACCCTTTCAGATCCTCTAGATGACCACCTTCCCATTTTTGCCATCATCTTCTCTCCTTCCTACAACTTTCCCACACCTACACCACTACTCACTACCTAAAAAACTTTAACCCCAATGCATTCTCTGATGCACTAAAAAGAACTAACTGGAACCCAGTCAAAACTTTCCCCCTGGAAAATGCTGTTACTTACTTCAATAAAACCTTCTTAAACTTGCTAGACTCCTTCGCTCCCTGGAAAACAAAACGCACTAAAAGTAAATCCTTCCCTTGGCTAACTAAGAACACCTTAGCCACCATGTGACTCCATGATAAAGCATGGGAACACTACCATAAAAACTAAAACTATTACTTCCCTTAATGAATACAAAACACTTTGCAACAAAGTAAAGAAACGTATTGACTTTGACCGGAAAGCCTATTTTGCTACTCTCCAAACCCATCACAACAATAACCCTAAAAAATTCTGGGATGGAATCTCCTCTCTTCTTAATCCAGGTAAAAAAGAAAACCCTTGCCCTGACCCAAATGCCTCTGACTCAGATTTAGCTACTCAATTCAACTCTTTCTTTATTGATTCCATATCCAAACTAACATCATCCTTCACTAATAACCTTGCTTCCCCACAACAACCTCCACACATCCCCTTCTCCTCCAGTACCTCTAGCTCCCAACCCCCTCCCTTCTCCATGAACCCTACCCCCATCTCTACCATAAAAAAATTCTTCTAAAATTGAAACCTTGCTCTAATGCTCCTGATGAAATACCATCTTACTTCCTAAAGATAGCTGCAGAAGCCATTGCCTTCCCTATCTGCATCCTAATAAATCGATCAGTTTCAGAATGCCATGTTCCCTACCTCTGGAAAAAGGCCAATATTATTCCACTCCATAAAGGTGGTAACAATAATTATATCTCCAACTTCCGTCCCATTGCTATCTTATCCCCTGTTTCAAACCTTATTGAAAAATGCATCCACTTACAACTCCTACCCTATCTTATAAATAATAACCTTCTTACTCCCACCCAGCATGGATTCCAACCCAGCCATAACACTACCACCACTCTCCTCTCCTTCCTAGAAACTGTAAACAAAGCCCACGACTCTGGTCACATTGTATCCATCCCCCTCCTAGACCTCTCTAAGGCCTTCGACACCATCTGTCATAACCTTCGTCTTACTAAGCTCTCTATACTAAATCTATCCCACTCCTCTATTAACTGGTTCACTAGTTAGCTATCAAATAGGCAACAAGCATTTAAGTGGAAAAAAATCTACTTTACCATTCCTAAATACTCCCACAGGTGTGCCCCAAGGCTCAATTCTAGGCCCCCTTCTATTCAATATTTTCATTAACAACTTCTACCATGTCTTCCCTAATGTCAACCTCATCCAATATGTGGATGACTTGACAATAATCTGTTGTGCAACCTCCACATCTTCATTAACAAATTTAACCCAAGATGCCTTCTCCTCTACAGTACAAAGGATGCTAGTTAACCATCTAGAACTAAATGCAACTAAGACTAAACTAATGATATATCCCCCCTCTAAAAGAATCACCCTAGACAAAAACTCTTTCCCTATCACCAGCCGAAATAACACTCCTCTTGGAACAGTCTCCACTGCTAAACTGTTAGGAATCCTCATTGATGACCAACTAAAGTTTGATAGCCATCTTCATGTAAATATCAAAAGAACTCACAAGAAACTTGGCGTGCTTTATCGCCACAACCGTTTCATCTCTCCCTCCACCAGACTCGTTCTTGATAACACATACCTCATCCCTTCCCTCCTGTATGGTGCCTCGATCTTTACCAATCTACAATCCTCCCTCATATCAAAACTCTTTTCCTGTTACTATAAAATTTCAAAATTTGCAACTGGTCACAGATCCAATACCCATCACTGCATCTAAACTGGCTTGAACTGCCCAATTGTCTTACCTATATTCAACTTATCCAAACACACAAACTTATTTTTAGCCATCTCTCTGCCCCTCCCTTGCCTCTACCTTCCAAATGCATTTTCCTAACAGATGCCTTTGATCTAACTTCCAAAATCTAATAGAACTACATAAACCTGCCCCCCCAGGCAAACATCTTCTATCCTTCCACTTAGCATGCCACTGGAATCCTCTCCCGCCTCTTATCCGTACCACTAACGGCCTCTCTGCCTTTAACACTTTACTTCACTCACACCTAATCTCACAATGGAAATGCTCTTGCTCTCATCCTACATAAAATCCTTAACTATAATTCTCTCTATACCGCACATATCTTCTAATAGCCTCCTTTAGCCCATAATTTCCAGAAGGAACTTGCATTCTTAATACTACCTTAATTTGTTTGGGATTTTTCATGCATTTGCTCCATTAAATGCAAATTTATTGCAACTGTTGTTACCATGTATTTTTTTCTAATGTCTCATTAAGTGTTTTGTAAACTTTGTAATTGTTGTTATTTTGTAATTCTGTAATTTACTATATTTGTATTTACTGGAGCTTTTCTCCATAGGACTCCATTGAATATGGGCTCCTCATGGCCCAATGGACCATCCTGATAAACAAACTGCAAATAAATAAACAAATAAATAAATAAATGAAAATAAGCTGGTGAAGCTGAGTACAAAAATCTATGGTTTTGGGTGAGTTCAAAGTCAAAGTGAAGGACGTTATGGAGTTACTGGTTAGTTAAAATACATCTCCAAAGCAGGAGGGCCAGGTAGGGTATTCAAGATGTCAGGGACAAGCTTGCTATGGAGTGGTAGGTAGAATCACATGATTAAAGTAAGTTGGTTAAGGAAGACCTATATATTTGGCTAGACTTTCTGCTGTATTTCAGTGGCATTTATTGTTTAATGCAACAAAGAACAAAGACTATGGTGTAGGTAAACCGGTCCATCCTCAGTCTGATGAAGCAGCTGCTGCTGCGAAAGCGCTTACTGTTTGTTCTACTGTTTGTTCTGGGATTAAATTCTTGAATTGAACTGCTGTGTTCTGTTGCCTCCTTTGACTGTGATATTGTATGGCATTTATTGTTTATTTATTTATTAACATGTATTACATTTGATTACTGGGAAAGTCCAACTGGATAAAACCCATTTTCAGTGCAGCCCTGAGGAGAAAATCTCCAAATTATTATACAACATTTAAAAAAATAATAATTTTGCAATCTTCAAAAATAAGACAGGAACATCTGCAGTTTAGATCATTATAACAAATTAGACAGAATATAAAAATATTGGTTAAAAATCGATAAAAGATATTTAATATGTAGAGAAAGTTTAGGCAGTTTGTAGAGAAATTAAATGCAAATTAGTCTAATACAAATAGGAAATGCAATATGAAGTGAGGGAAAAACAGGTGTGTGGTATATTTAGAGAGAAAGTCAGGGAAGAGAATTAGATAGCAGTTAGGAAGCAAGTGAAGAAGGGGTAGTAAGGAGGTAAAAGAAATGAAAAGATACTTCTTCACATTTAGGGATATACTTTATCTGGGATTTGAGCAAAAACAAAGCAGAATTTAGTTCTGAAAGATGGGCGGGAAGGTATTGACCTGATGGATACAGTTAAGAAGTTCCAGGCCTAAGCAACCTTGTACAAAAACAGATAATGCAGGCATATTTGTTAGATTTGTAGACAGACAGGAGTGTTTGGTCATTGAGTCGCAATGACCAACTAACCAATCTAGACTTTTTACTGCTATACAGTGGTGGGTTCTGAAAGGGGTATGTGTTGCAAATTTAGCAACTTTGTTATAGCATTGTTTAAGTTTTAATTTTTGTGAAGCCTGGAGGTTAGTAAGGGTGGGAGCACCATAAAGAAGAGTCAGGAGGAGATAAGTAGTGGCAAGTATAGTTTTAGTTGCATAAGTGAGAAAGTTTTGGGTCCGTAAAGCATCCCTATGATGAGTTTTTCTTATGCAATTTTGTATATGCAGGTAAAATGTGAGATTATCAGCCACTGTCACCTTTAATAGTTTGCTATGGGAAGTGACTTTAATGGTTGTATTATCAAGAGAGAGGACTTTAAATTTTCTTTTTTCATGAGAGAGGGATTTGGGAAAAATAAGTAGTTTGGTCATTTTTTGGGTTGAGCATGAGCTATGAGTTACAAAACCATGTTTCAGTGGCTGTCAAAGCTTCCTGAGGATTTTTTTGGAGGTGTTCCACATTGTCAGATGTGCAAATTAGAGTGGAATTATCTGTGTATTGTATTAGGGTGGCCTGCTGTGTGGACATATAGAGGGTGTTGGTGAAAGTATCAACAAAGAAGGGACCAAGGCTAGAGCCCTGTGGTACACCTGTGGTGATTGGGAGGTAAGCATACAGAGTGGAGAGTCATTTTACTGACTGACATTTATTGGACAGGAAGCTTTTGAACCACAGAAGGGTGGACTTTGAGAGACTGAAGACATTTGAAATAGAAGTTTGCTGTAACAAATTGTATCAAAGGCTTTAGACAAGTCTAGAAATAAGGAAGTGACTAGTTTGCCATTATCTATAGCTTTAGTGACAGTATCTATATAGGTTAGAAGGGCTGTGCTAGTACTGTGGCAAGGACAGTAGCCATGCTGTATAGGTGATAGGAGCTCTTCCTGCAGGAGATAGTCTAGCAGTTGTTTTTGAATATATTTTTCAAGTATTTTGTTAAGGGGAGATAAGATTGTTATAGGTCTAAAGTTATTAATGTCTGTTGAATTTCTTCCTTTGTGCAGAGGGATAATGTGTAACTTTTTTCCTGAGAAAGAGAATGTGGGATTCCTGTACTGACTTATTTATAAGGACTGTGACAGGTAATTATTGGCTGCTATTTTTAGATACTCGCTTGGAGGTCAGCTGAAGAACAGCACCGTTTACAATTAGGTTCATAGGTTCATAGATTCATACTAGGCTATCTGCCCTGAGGCAATTATAAGCCTAGCCCGATTCTATATGGCTTACGCCACCCCTTGATTTGAGTATACTGTGCCCTTTTTAAGGTTTAGTTTACTGTGCCTCTGTCTAATAGTGACACGGGAGTAATCCCTGGGACAAACCTACGATCCCCCATCCACCTATCGAGATTCTTCTTGAAGAGATTCAGTGAGGTGCTCTGCCTCACATGAACTGGAATTCTATTCCAGAGCGAAGGGAGCCTCTGGGTTATGAACCTGTCCCTCCAGCAAGTTCTATTTATTTCTGTGCTGAGGTTCAAGTCCCTCAAGCATGTGGCTCTAAGGGATTTAGATTTACTGAGGTGGAGCATGTCCATTAATTCTGGATTTGACATAGCTTTGTATGTCAGGTATAGATCGCCTCATAGTAGGTGGTATGCAACTGAGTAGAGCTGGAGTTTTTTTAACCGAGCAGCATATGGCATCTGTTTGAGACCCTTGATCCTCTTGGTGAGATACTTTTGGGGTCTTTCTAATTGCTGCAGGTGTCGGGTAAGGTACATCCCAAAAGGGGCATTGTATTCTATGATGGGCCTGATGAGGGATGAATAAAGGCACGATTACCTCTCTTGATCTAGATGTGAAACCCTTCGTGATGAGGTGGGCTATGTAGAAGGTCTTTCTAACCACTTTGGCAATGTGGTTTTCAAAGGAGAGATTGCTATCAACTTGGGTCCCCAGGTCCCTAATAACTTTCTCTGTACTTAATGGGTTTCCACCTATGTGGTAATTTGTGGGCACATTGTTTTTGCCAAAGGGTATGACTATACATTTTTTGGCAATTAGCTTTAAACCATGGTGCTGGCACCAGTTATCTGTCTCTGTGAGACCTTTTTGAAGGATGTTTGTGTCGGAGAGTTGATTATGGCACCCAGTTTGCAGTCGTCTGCGAACTTGGTGAGCCATAGTCCTCCCATGTTTGCCTGTACCTCGGCAAAGTATATACCAAACAAGAGTGGTCCCAGGACAGAACCCTGTGGGATGCCACTTGTGACTGGTTTTGAGTCTGACATGGCTCCAGCAACTCTCACTCTGTGGGTTCTGTCTTTGAGCCAGTTTGCGACCCATCTTGTGACATAGGGGTTTATATTTAAGCTGGATAGCTTATCTATGATGCACGAGTGGGGTATTGTGTCAAATGCCTTTGCAAGGTCCAGATAGGCTGTGTGGACTACCTTCCCTTCATCTATGGCTTTGGTGACTGTTTCGAAGTCAACCAGGTTCAAAAGGCAGGATCTGCCCTTGACAAAGCCGAACTGGGTAGGATCTAGTGTCTGTAGGTCCCCAATGTCTTTGTTTATGAGCTCCATGATGATCCTCTCCATAGCCTTGCAGACTAAGCTAGTCAGGCTTATGGGGCGATAGTTTCCAGGGTCCGTAGAGGCTCCACCTTTGCTGTACGCCATTCTGTGGGCACATATCCTGTAGTGAGGCTGAGATTGTATAGCTGTTTTATTTGAGGGATTAGTTCCTCTTGGAGTTCATGTAGGACGCAACCTGGGATGCCATCTGGTCCCATGGAAGCAGTGTTTTTTGCTTTGGAGAGGGCAGCCTTCACCTGAGCATCAGAGATGTTTGGGAGGCAGCCCTCTGCTGGGATAGATACTTGCTCTTTAGGGGGGGGGAGTTTGCACTGAACCTGTCTGCCAGGATATTAGCGATGTCTGTGGATTCAGTGTATTTTTTGTCATTTAGAATCAACTCAGAACAAGTCTGGGAGTTGCATCCCAGGTTTCTAACATAACTGAAAAAAGCCTTATGATTGTCTTTGGTGTCCTGTGCAATTTTTCTCTCGAAGCTGGCCTTGGAGGATTTTATGAGGGATCGTAATTTTTGCTAGTACTGATCAGAGATGCCTTCCCTATTAGGGATTTTGCTCTACCATGTAGTAGCTTCCTCCTTCTGTTGTACAGTTTATTTATGACAGGGGTCCACCAGACTGGACGCCTGCCTTTGGATGATTGGGTCTTGGTTTTGTTTGGGATAGCATGATCCATGCATTCCTGGAGATGTCCGTAGAATGCATTTATATAGGATTCTGCAGTTTGGGCCGTAGTTTCCACTGGCCCTGGGGCCTTGAAGGATTCCACTTCAGTTTTGAGAAGTGAGAAGTTTGCTTTTGAGAAGTTTTTCACTGTGGTTTTCTGGGCTGGGGTGGGGTCGGGATGTGGACATCCAGTGAAATTAATTTATGGTCTGATCTTACCAATGAGGGATATACTTCTGGTGTGGAGCATAGAGTCCCCATGTTGGTAATGATCAGGTCTAGTATGTTGTCCCCTCTTGTGGGAGTGGTGACTAGTTGTTCCATAGCATTTGAGTTTATAATTTCCAGGAACCTTTGGGCTAAGGTGCTGGGGCTTGAGTAGTGCTCCCAGTCAATGTTTGGGTAGTTGAAGTCGCCCAATATAATGGTGTTCGGAGAGATCTTCATGTTCTCCAATGTTTTCAGGAAAGCCGAGTGGGATTCCTGACTTTGAGAGGGTGGTCTGTAGGATGCTATAAACTGAAAAGCAGTCTTGCCCACTGTTAGTTGCACATGGATGGTCTCCGATACTTAGTGCAATGCCACTAACCTGGAGGTGTGGATATCCTTGATAAATATGGAAACTCCACCTCCTTTTGTGGTTCGGTCTGGGTTTTGGGGCCAAAAAGCATGATATGAGGTATAGCCTGGTAGTGCTGGGTTGCTCTCTGGAGCCTTGAACCAGGTTTCTGTCACTGCACAGATATCGATGTTCTCCATACTGAGGAGAGCTTCGAGTGCATCTTGAGGTTAAGACTTCTGGCGTTTAGCAGCATTACCCTTAGTTTCTTGTTCCTTGTGCTGTCTATGGGGGTGGGTTTGACTTTTGAGCCTTGCCTAAAAAAGGCACTATGGGGGGTGGCAAGAGCCTTTGCCAATATCCGAAAGCCTAGTGGTGACAGGTGCAAGCCGTCCCTAGTGAAGCAATGTGGCTTGTCGAGCATGTCATCCCAGGCTGACAGACACTGGATCCCCTTTGAATGACACCAAAATTTTAGCCAATTATTTAAGAGTACAGGTTTGATAGTATAAGTGGATGTGGTGATATGCGGCTGTTGGGCGGTTTTGGGATTGGATGTTTAGTATCCTTGGTTACAGATGCAAAATTGCCTAAAAAATAAAAGTTGAACTGTATTGCAAAGATTTCATTGGTAAGTTATCAGGAAAGGGTTTGGGTTGAATTTTTGGCCAGGATGTAAGATTTCTTTAATCAATGTCAAAACATTTTTAGGGTTGTGTTTAGTATTATTCTGCAAGTTAATTGAGTATATATTTTTTACTTCATTTATTTGCTTTTTAGTATGATTGCGAAGCATTCTGAAGTTTTCAAGATAATGAAGTGTTTTGTATTTCTTCCACTGGATGGTTAGATTGATTGGCTTATAATGTTACTTTAGAAAATTATGCTGGTTATCAGTGAGTGATCTGTAAATTATGACCATGTTTTTTTTTATGTTTGGTAAATAGTTATGTTGCTAATATCATTATAGCTGCTATGTTATCATGATTGTTACAATATTTAGACATGTTTCTCTTGGTATGATTGTAATAATGTTGGTTCTAGTTTAATAAAGTTCAGTCTCGCATTGTTCTAGTATGTTTATTACATGGGATGGGCAGGAATCTTTGGACAAACCAGGCATTTGGAATATAATGCAGATAAGTAACAATTTTACTTATTTCCCTATAACAGGTATTACGAGACAAATGGTATTCAGGATGCATTGAAGAAAAGAATAATATATTACTTTGCTTACACTGTAGAACCAAAGTTCAAATATATTCTTTTATTTCACTGACTAGCTCCACCAAAGTGGACAATATAGATTCATGTAAATTGGAAAATATAAATGTCAGATTAAAGAAATAACTTTTGTATGAAAATTAACTGAATAATTCCAGTAAGAAAATTGAAGCTTAATCTGAATATCTTAAAATTGTCAGCATATAGAATTGGCGTCTGTGTTTCTCTTATTTGATTTTCTTTTGAATGTTACTAAGGTTTATAGACTTCCAGCCAGTTATTACAAATCTTTGAAAACATTTTACAAAAATAAATAAAATCTTTCAGAAGTTTGTATAATTAAGATTCAGCTACTGTTAGAAGGTAGACAGAAAATAAACTGCCAATATATCGCTATAGTTAGTAGCTGTAATGAATGGATGTTTACTATACCTCTGTTCCAAAGAGAAATGCATAGATTTCTCTGTTCTCTATTAAATAAAAAATAACTTGAAACACGACTGACATCCAGTTAAAGATAAACAGCCCACGATTCTGTTGAGCAACTGAAAAGTAGCAGATGCAGTAAACCTCACCCTTCGTTTAAGAATAAAATGCTTCAAAGATTAACCTCATTGTTCTTATCCGTGTACCATATATTCAAAGTAAAAAAAAGTTTCTAATGAATAAAACAAAATGCATGTTTCAATGTTTAACAGATGTCTAATATAACCTGAATTTACTGTTAGGGCTTAAAGATGGTTATGCTCATAATTCCAATATAATCCAATTTGTTTAATTACATATAATTTCTAATTGTGCACCCCACTGATCTGTTACAGCTTTGATTTGATTACTGCAAGGAAAGACTTTAAATCTGCTATGTACAATTATCTGCCCTAAAAAGAAATGAACATGTAAGAATACATATTTTAAAAAGAAACTATGCGGACCTTTTTTTAAAGATCAAAGTAACAACTTACAGGATGGTGAACTGCATCCTAAAAAGGCAGAAAACACACACACACACACACACACACACACACACACACACACACACACACACACACACACACACACACACACCACTCACACGAGCACACGCACATACAAAGACACAAAATCTGAGATATATAAACAAGTAAGGGCAGCACAGCAGGGATGTTTGGTATGAGGTATTATAGGAAGTCTTAGTTCAATATGCTCCAGTGTATCTTAATTCAATGATGCTCAAAGGAATGGAGAAGTTCTGAATTAACAAAAAGAAATAATAAAAAAATGACAATGAAAAATTACAAAACAAGCAAGGTCTCACATTGTAATAAGTATAATGTTAACCATCTAATGACAGAAAAATATAAATACTAGTAAATGTAAATATTGTACTGTTGTTTCTTCTGCCACCTCATTTGAATTATGTAAATGTTACATTATTCTCTCTTTTGTCAGTGCATCTGTATTACAAATTGTTTATTACTATACATTTGTTAAATGTCATATTATTGGAGATTCTCTCTCCTGGCCTTTGATGAATATGGGTTCTATGCCCAGCTGGACCTTTCCCAGAAAAGAAATATTGAAAACATAAAAAATGAAAACAAAAGTTTAGAATGATTTAGAATAATTCTGCCTTCAAAATATCATTTATTCTGGTTCTTGACAGAAGAAGAGATAGGGGGCTATATAGTAACAGTAGTAGTGAAAGGTATGGGTGTAAGCGACAAGAAATTGCCAGTTGCATAAACTATAAAAAGCATGAAGGAGGTAATGCTACTACAGTTACAATGTGGAAAGTATGAAGGAGTTATCTGATTAGCCTGGTGAAGAACATGAGCACAACCATGTATTTTTCAGATAGTCTTTAAGAGAAAGTGTGAAGGATTTGAGGGATGGGTCTGTCCTAACAGATGTGGGGATAACATCATTACAGTAACCATAAACAAGACATGTAATGTCCACTGACTATTTAACTGCTCAAGCATAACCCATGCTACAGAGAGGAATGCATGTAAACACTGACTGGATCTGATGGGCTGCAGTGAAATCATACCCCCCCCCACACACACACACATTGGAGCAGTAGTTCTCCTAGACTGTATGATGGCAGGCTGTGAACCTACAAAGGATGCTGTCATAGGATGGACACCTGTACTTTATGAGGTAAACAAACTCTAATTATTGTGGTCAATGCATGACAAGCAAAAGTTTCACCTGGATTACTGACCACTAACCACCATGAGTGTGTGAGTGTGACAATACCCTGCTCTAGGGGCCAAGTAACAATGGCTGTTGAGGCAGTGCCAGAACCTATTAAAGTCAGGCAACTTAGATCATATATACATGCAATACAAATAAATTCCTAGTATGAAAATTTACTTTCTACTCACCTCCTGACATGTTGCCCACTAGTGACTGCTGAACAAGTAAGGAAAATAAAATTGTCTACTGTTCTATATAAATTCTTGTACTGCACTAGGGAACTTGTGATGGCTTATAATCTCCAATCTGAGGTCTGTAATCTGCAGAAAGTACTCTAGCAGTGCAAGGTTTCAGTGTCTTCCACACGTTTAGACCATCAGCTGCACAGTCATGGACAAAAGGTGGAGTGTCAATCAATAGTAGTAAAAAAGTATAACTGTAATTTGGTTAAACAGGACAATGCCCTGGAATTTACCCATGTGCAAATCAGCATAGACAAAGTCCCCTACCATATCCTATTAAACTACAGGTCCCAACAACCCCAAAGCTCACATCTAGACCTACAGGAGACACTGACTATTAAATCAAATACCCTATTCATGGGAAGACTTTAACTACTCCTCTTAAATAACTGATCTGTCAGCTGTTTAAAAACATTCTTTAGAGCCAGATTGCTGATTTTCTGCTCTTTTAAAAGGGTTTTAGTGTTTCACTGCTATGTTTCCCACTAAAACTAGGGTAGCTAGTAGCTGTAGCATAGTCCAGATACAGGGTTGCTGCATCTTGGTCTGTTTGTAGTGGTTTGTTTGTTCTGAGCACATTTTCCAGGCCATTTTGGATTGGAAGGGCCATACCTGCACTTTAGTAAGAGGAGTGATTGGGAACTGTCTCATAAAGGAAGGCCAGTCTAGGACTTGGAATAAGCACTCTCATTGGTCCTTTTGAATCTTTTTAAAGTTTTTAGCTTCTGGTATTTAGGCCCTAGATTTAAGAAGGTTTCTGCTTGTTTGTACCAAGCTGAACTGAGGTGGGCTACCAGCCACACCTCTGAGCTGAGATACCAAATGACTAGAGGCTTTTGAGCTTCCAAAAAAACATAAGTTGCCTTTTTTTTTTTTGCCTATTTATACTACTTACTGTACATTTTATTGCCTGCCACCTACTTTTATATTGTATTTATTTACTGGGAACTAAACTACACTGTTGTACTGCAAATGTCTGCATTACTTTGGCTGTTAAATCAAATTTTATTGCTGTTTTCACTGTTTACAAAGCTCATTTTGCTATTTTCACTGTTTTGTTAGGTAGTTACTGGTATTTTTCACAGTTTTAAAGCTATCTATCTGTTCTGGTTTTCTCACTGTGCAGTGTTTAAATAATCGATCTGTTAGCTGTTTAAAACGTTCTTTAGAGGATGCTTGTTGATTTTTTCTCTTTTAAATGCTTTCTGTAGTGTCTCGCTTTTATTTTTTTGCTGTGTTAAACATACTCTAGTTTTTTCCTGTGAAACTGGGGTAGCTAGTATCTGTAGCAGTGTCAAAATACAGGCTTGCTACATCTGGGTCCTTTTGTAGTTGTTTGTTTTTTCTGAGCACATTTTCCAGGCAATTGTGGATTGGAAGGGGTCTATTTGCACTTTAGGGAGAGCATTGTGCTAATTGGGGCCTGCCTGGTAAAGGGAGGCTGATCTAGGGCTTGGAATAAACATCCTCATTGGCCTTTTTGAATCTTTTTAAAGTTTTTTTTTCAAGTTTTTAGCTTCTGGTATTTATGTCTTGCATTTGAGCAGATTTCTACTTCATTTTACTGAGCAGAACTAAGGTGGGCTTCCAGCCATAACTTTGAGCTGAGATACCAGCTGACTAGAGGCTTCTAAGCTTCCAAAAACCATAAGCTGCCCGTATTTTTTTGCTTATTTATACTATTTACTGCACTTTTTTACTGCCTGCTGCCTACTTTTGTACTGTCTTTATTTACTGCGTACTAAACTACACTGTTGTACTACAACTGTCTGCCTTACTGTGCCTATTAAATCAAACTGTATTGCTGTTTTCACTGTTTACAAAACTCTTTTTCCTATTTTCACTGTTTGCTTAGTATGTGCTGGTATTTTTCACTGTTTTAAAGCTATCTGTTGTGTTTATTCTGGGTTTCCCGCTAAGTAGTGTTTAAATAACAGATCTGTTAGTTGTTTAAAACATTCTTTAGAGCCTCTTTGCTGATTTTCTGCTGTTTTAAAAGTATTTTTAGTGTCTCACCATTATTTTTCTGCTGTGTTAAACATTCTCTATTGTTTTCCACTGAAACTGGGGTAGCTAGTAGCTGTAGCATAGTCAAGATTCAGGCTTGCTGCATCTGGGTCTGTTTGTAGTGGTTGGTTAGTTCTGAAAATGTTTTCCAGGCCATCTTGGATTGAAAGGACCTATATGCACTTTAGTGAGAGGATTGTGATGAGTGGGAGTTGTCTGGTAAGGGAGGCCAGTCTAGGGCTTGGACTAAACATCCTCATTAGTCCTTTTGAATCTTTTTAATGTTTTTTTCAAGTTTTTAGCTTCTGGTATTTAGGCCCTGCCTTTGAGCAGGTTTTGGCTTGTTTGTGAGTCATGCAGCACAGCACAATGCCATGCAATTGTGCACCAAAGCCAGACAGTTAAATTCAACAATTTTTCCCTATAACCGAAACAAAAATATCCATCCACTGAGCTCCTCAGTGATCGATTCTGAAAAGCCACCTCTAGTGACAACAGTCTTCAACCTAGCATTATGGACAGTTGGACTACACTTATTTCTCCTGCCATCCTTGTTGACTTGGGTCTCTTGAGGCAAGGTACCAATTGCCTTATGTACACTGACAACCATCTACTAATAACTCATTCTAGTACAGAGTGTGAAAGATGTATCTACTCTAAGAATCTTGAATTCATGCTCTCTCTCACTCAAAACAGTAACATGGAAAAGATTGTCAACTCATCCACCACTACATATGCACATAGTACCTCTACTCATACACATAGTGAGCATCAAACATGTAAATCCACATATGTGGAGGTTCTTTCAAATAACTTGCTGAAACACCAGAGACCTTCAAAACACAAGACTGCTACAACTAACACTGTCCCCACAGACACCCATAACACATAGAAACACCAGTGTCTCACCCACTAAATCCAAAAGGTGCAACACTCAAAAAACAAATTTTATTGTCATTGGAGACTCAATAGTGAGACACACAGATGCGTCTCTCACCAGGTTGGACAAACAGAAAGTCACAGTCAGCTGCCTGTCTGGTGCCAGGTCTCATCATATCATACTTGCACTCAGGTCTTTCAGCAACAAGTACCATTATGAGTCTGTCACAGTTCATGCTGGTGTGAATTACCTGATATTTACCTCACTGGACTATATGAAGAGAGACATGGTTAAGCTCTCTGACTATGTGTCCCAGGCAGCTATATCCCTAGCCTTGAGCAGCATACTACCTTCACCTAGAATAATGCCACAGTATAAACAAACAATGATTGAGTTCAATAATTGGCTCAGTTTTTGGTGTCATTCAAAGGGGATCCAGTTCCTGTCAGCATGGGAAGCCATGGTCGATAAACATTACTGCTTTTCCAGAGACGGTTTTCACCTGTCACCTCTAGGCTTTCAACTGTTGGCATAGGCTCTTGCCTCCTCCATAGCTGTTTTTTTAGGCAAGGTCTCAAAAACAACATAACTGACATGAAATGAATCAGTCAGAACAGAATAAGGATCATGCTGCTTAATGCTAGGAGCTTAAACCAAAAACTGCACTCCCTGGATCACTTCTATCACTAGAAGATGTAGATGTCTGTGCAGTCACAGAAACCTGGTTTAAAGTCCCACAAAGTACCCCGGTCTTGTAAGGCTACAATGCCTTCCACACCTTTAGACCACAAAATGAATATGTGAAAACCAAAGGAGGCAGTGTTTCAATATATATTAGAAATAAATTCACCTCCCATCTAGTTAGACTGGACAACTCTATGGAGTTACTCCAAGTCCAGGTTAAGGTAGGTAAGACCTCCATTCAAGTAATAGCTTGCTATAGATCCCCCCATGAGTCAGAATGCCCACAAAGCCATGGGTCACAATGCCCACAAAGCCTGCTTGACCAAACTGCAGACAATATAAATTTTACCAAATACACTGGTTATGTTGGATTTCAATTATCCCACCATCAATTGGGAAACCTATGCTAGCTCTAACTCACTAGTGCAAACGTTCCTTGACTTTGTTAATTCAAATGGCCTGGAACAAATTGTCCATACCCCAACAAAAGTAACAAACATTCTAGATCTGGTCTTCACCAACATGTCAAACAGATGCACTGCCACAACTCATTAGTTAAAACTGATCACAAACCAGTCACCTTTGAGCTGGCACTAACAACAGAACTCACAAAGGGTGAACTCAGACTAAAAAACATCACTAAGGTCAAATATACCCTCCTAGGTAAAGCTATAAATGCATTCCAGCCCCATCTCAAGCTGGAAGTGGTAACTACACTGAAGCTTACACTTCAAGAAGGAAATCATTGTATTGATAAGAGCCAAAACTGAAATATATTTGCATCTCATCCATGCCTTTTTTCCAGAGTATTTCCCAGAACTGAGAACCCTGTAGTTTTTAGGTCACCCCAATGTAATAAAGAACATGAGGCAATATATAAAACATACACTGCTACCATTAGTGTAGAATGAACATTCTCTAATACAGTGTTAATGTACAAATAGCCTGTTTAAAAAAAAAAAAGTCCAGCACTTCACTCTAGCATACTAAGCTGCACTGAACCAAAGCTACTAAAAAGGCAAACATCTACCATCTGCCCCATTTTATCTCTGATAAACATTGCTTTGTTTTTTAGAAAATGTTAAAAAAAACTCAACTATCAAAAGTAACTACAATAGTTTTTACAGGGACTTGTTTTTTTCTTAAACAACCCTAACCTTATCTAAAAAAAAAAAGGGTGGCGTTTAGTTTAGTGAAAAAAAAACAGTCCTCTAACAGAGACAGAAAGAGATCATGTATACAGAGAGAGACAGAAAGTGTGCTAGTGAGAGAGAGAGCATACCACTTAACTTCTTTCCTTAAGAATTTGGATCTAAAGAGGTATTTCATCAACATACATTATCTAGACAATAAGTAGTATGAAACTATGAAAGAAAACATAGTGGTAAATTACTTTGTGTATGATGTGCATGGTCCTGGGTTTGAGCCTTGCAGAGGCTGTTTATTTCACCTAGCCAGGAACAAAGCACTAAGTGCCAAACTTCATGACACCCATGCAGACGGACAATAGAGGTATGACTGCTGAATCCTACACAAATGCACTTTATAGGCACTTACACGAGTGCCTGGATCATGCTGTCCCTAATAGAACCAAGATGATATCCTCCAAAAAAAGGAAGCCAATCTAGTGGTCCTCTGCCATAAACAATCTCTACAACAGAAGAAAGAAACTGTTGCAAAAAAGAGTAAAATCCCATGACTGGAGGAACTCCCTGGTCAACCTCACTAAGAAGCTGAGATCCCTCATAAAATCCTCCAAACTAGTTACGAAAACAAAATTGCCACTGACTCTAAATACAATCACAAAGCATTCTATAGCTATGTCAAGAATCCCAATGGCAACACACAGATCTGCTCTGAGTTACAGCACAATGGCACTAAATATACAGAACCAACTGATATTGCCAACATCCTGGCAGATAGGTTCAGTGCTAACTTTACCCCCTCTCACCCCCTAGAGGGCCCATCTCTATACCAGAAGAATGCAAAGTTCCTGTAATCACGGCTGCGCAGGTAAAAAACACACTCTCCAAAGCCAAGAACACAGCATCCATGGGACCTGACAATATCCCAGACTGTGTTCTACATGAAGTACAGAATGAATTGGCACCCTACCTAAGTACCATGTTCAATCATAGCCTCACCTCAGGCTTTGTGCCCACTGAATGGTGCACCGCAACGGTTAACCCAATCCATAAAGGGGGAAACACGACGGACCCCGGGAACTACCGCCCCATTAGTTTAATGAGCCTGGTCTGCAAGGCCATGAAACATATCATTATGGAACTCATAAGCAAAGACATTGCTAATCTACAAACTCTGGACCCTACCCGGTTTGGGTTTGTAAAAGGCAGATCATGTCTCCTAAACCTGATTGACTTCTTTCAAGCAGTTACCAAAGCCATAGATGAGGGTAAGGTGGTTCACACAGCTTATCTAGATCTCGCCAAGGCTTTCAACATCATCCCCACTCTGGAATTATAGATAAGCTCACTAAACTAGGTATAAATCCCTATGTCACAAGATGGGTTGCCAACTGGCTCAGTGACAAAACCCACACTGTGAAAGTAGCAGACTTCAAATCCGACTTCAGACCAGTGCAAAGTGGAGTACCACAGGGTTCAGTCCTGGGTCCTCTCCTGTTTAGTGTCTACTTTTCTGAAGTACAGGCTAACACAGAAGGTCTTTGGCTAACAAAGTTTGCCGATGACTGCAAACTAGGAGCCATAATCGAAACTCCTAACAATGTGGACATACTACAAAAGGGCCTCACTGAGATAGATGCCTGGTGTCAAAGCCATGGCCTGAAGCTCAATGCCAAAAAGTGTATTGTCATCCCCTTTGGTAAAAACTCTGTACCCATGAACTACCACATAGCTGGTAGTCTACTTAATGCTGAAAATGTGATAAGAGACCTTGGGACACGGGTGGACAGTAGTCTCTCCTTTGATAATCACATTACCACAGTGGTCAGGAAATCCTTCTACATGGCTCACCTCATCACAAAAGGTTTCTCATCCAGAAAAAAAGAGGTCATTGTTCCCCTCTACTCAACACTCATTAGACCCTTTACAGAGTAAAATGCCCCTTTTGGTATGTACCTCACAAGATATCTACAACAACTGGAAAGGCCATAGAAATACCTCACAAAGAGGATTACTGGCCTCAAACAGATGCCCTATGCAGACCGTCTCAAAAAAAACTCCAGCTTTACTCCGTCGCATATCGCCTACTCAGAGGCGATCTCTGCCTAACATACAAAGCTATGTCAAATTTAGAGCTGTTGGACATGCTCCACTTAAAGAAATCTCAATCCCTCCAATTACACGCTCTAGGGACCTAAACCTTGTCACCACAATAAACAGAACATTCTGGAGGGATAGATTCCTGTCCCAGAGACTTCCCATACTCTGGAACAGACTACCTATCTATGTCAAACAGAGCTCCTCATTAGCACTCTTCAAGAAAAATCTTGATGATGGGATGGGAAATAGGAAATTCACCCCAGGGATCACTTCTGTGGCTCTGCTCGACAGGGGCACAGGAAAACAATTTTCTTGGGTGGCGAAAGCCAGGGTACCTTTTTGGCTAGGCTTATATAGCCCTAGGGCTAATAGCCTAGTACCTACCTATGAACCTACAGACAGCATAGTCACGAGCCAAAGAACAGAATTAGCATTCATAGTTTAATAGACCACTTTCATCCAACAAGACTTCATCAGAAACTATTCATCCAAAAATTTCAAGCTAATTTTATATAATCTACCAAAGAAAAACTCTAATTATTCAATTAAAATTCTTTAGTTACAGTTTAAATGCTAAACCAGTTAGAAAAACTTTTAAAAAACTTCATAAATAGTAATATATATATGTACACAATAGAAATAAAAAAGCACAAAAGTACAAAAGAATTACAAGAACATTAGTTTATAAACCTTTACCCTTACGTTTTTTAGGAAACACTTAAAATAACACATTAATTTAGACCTGGATACTTGTCTCTCTCAACTTTATTTGTCATTCAGCTTCCCTTGTCTGTATTCTACTTTTAATCACCTCCTCTTAAGTCTGATGAGACACGTTCTAACACAGAAAATAAGAACTTTTATATTTCTTACAAATGCTGGAATGCTTATACAATGCATTTTCTTATCTTTAGTTTTGATGGAATACTGATGTTTATTAATTCTCTTCTCAAGGCTTCTAGTTGTCATGCCAGCATAGAAGACATTGCAACCTGAGCACATGCTTATATAAACTACCCCCACTAAGTAATCTCCCTGGGCCAGAAGTGGTTTCATTTATATGATCTAACAAAATATATAATCCTTCTGAAATAAATTTGCATACATTACAAAAAACACATTTGTAGGTACCCTATTTCTTGCTGTCTCAGGTAAAGAGAATTTTGTGCAGTCCTTCTGTAAAAAAACTTTAAAGCTGTTAGTTTTCTTAAGAACGAACTTGGGAGTATTACCTATGACCCTAATAAGGTCTGAGTTGTACCCTAAAATTCTCCAGTTGGTTTTGATAACTTTCCATATGGCATCTGCATCTACAGACATTAGTCCTATCAATGTGACCTTTTTCCTTTTCCTTGTGGACAGGCTGCCTAATACGCTAGTGTAGAATAAGTTGGAAAACAAACCACCTTTTTCTATAATTTCATTAGCAGCTTTTGATAAAATTTCACTATAAACCTTTTCTAGAAATAATGAAATAATAAACTTAATCTCATTTTTAAACCTCAGTTCATCAGTAATCATCCTGGAGGCCCTAATGTCCTGGCCTCTCGGGATGCCTTTCTTCATAAAGTAGGGATGATTAATATTAAAGTGAAGGTAACTATTACAAAAGGTTTCTTTCCTTATCTATACAGTTTTGAAACTTCTTGTTATTAACAATCCATTCTACGGTTACATCTAAAAAGTTAACCTTCAATCCTATCCCTCCAGATGTGAACTTTAAAAATTCTCCAACCTTGTCAAAGTCTTTGAGAAACAATAGTTCTTAGGCTCATGCTTTTTCCAGTGTTTTTTTTTTTGTTTTGTTTTGTTTTCTAAGTTGTTATTTTACCACTGGTGGAACTGTATTATTTTTATAGTTGTTTAGTATGAAACTATAATGTTTAGTTTTATTGACTAACTTTAATCTGCAAAATCAGGGACAATTTGGAGATTGCAATGCTTTGCAGAGTATGAATTGTTTTTCCATTCATTTGATAATGGCAGGTGATGAGCACTCATTCAAGAGCAGCAATTCTGGGCACATCATTGTGTGTACTTATGTTTGTATGTGAGTGTTATATATCTGTGTGTGTGCATGTGTTCTTATATATATATATATATATATATATATATATATATATATATATATATATATATATATCTATACGTAGATAAATAGCTATATATATATATATATATAGCTACAGATATAGATAGATATGCACATGTATGTCTATCTCAGCATGTATCTGTCTGACTTTCTTATCTCTCTCTCTCTCTCTGTGTATATATATATATATATATATATATATATATATATATATATATATGGGTCTACTTTAAAAGAATGAAATTTCACTTACCCAAAACTCAGAACACCAAGATGAAAACACTGACAGCACCAGAACACAGATGTCCCGGAACACCAACTTACCACTCCAGGTAAGTAACTACTTGGCCATCCGAAACAAAAACATAAACCGAAGAAAACTAAACCCACCCATGTGGGGGACTTCACCCCCCACACCCCCTTATGTGGGGGCTGCACCCCCCACACCCCCCTAACTAAATATACCAACTCCGAGATCGCACTAACATGGGGGTAAGAAGCAAAGTTCAACAGGATAGCCGGACAGTTACTTACCTGGAGTGGAAAGTCAGTGCTCTGGGACACCGGTGTTCTGGAGCTGTCTGCCTTTTCATCTTGGTGTTTTGAATTTGGGTAAGTGAAATTTCATTCTTGCAAGTAGACCCATATATGTGTTGGTGTATATGTATATATATATATATATATATATATATATATATATATATATATATATATATATGTGTGTGTGTGTGTGTGTGTAGAGAGAGAGAGAGAGAGAGAGGGAGATGCACCCAAACTTTTTGTCTTGGCATTTTAAAATTTGAGTAAGTGACCATTCGGGTTTCTGAACGGGACCCATTTATACACACGCACACATGTATATATATATATATATATATATATATATATATATATATATATATATATATATATATATATATATATAAAGATGTATAAATTACACGAGCACATAATAGATTCATAGGTTCATAGGTGATTACTAGGCTAATGGCCCTGGAACCTTTATAAGCCTAACCCATACAACTGCCCTTTCATTGTGCCACCCAATGTTAGTTCCCAGTGCCTCTATCAAGAAAAGCCACTGGAGTGATCCTGGGGTGAACTTTCTATTACCCACCCACTCATCAAGATTTCTCTTGAAGAGGGACATTGTGGTATTCTACTTGACATGTATGGGAAGTCTATTCCAGAGCATGGGCAGTCTCTGGGTGAAGAACCTGTCCCTCCAGCATCTTCTGTTGATTATGGTAATGAGGTTGAGGTCTCTGGAGCATGTGATGTGGAGGGATTCTGATTTCTTAAGATGTAGCATTTCTAACAGAGCTGAGGAAGACATGGCTTTGTAAGTCAGGCAAAGATCACTGCTTAGTAGGCAATATGAGACAGAGAATAGCTGGGGTCTTTTGAGTCTGTCCATGTAGGACATGTGTTTAATGCCTAGGATCTTCTTCATGATGTACTTCTGTGGCCTCTCCAGCTATAAGAGGTCTAGTACAGTACATGCCAAATAAGGCATTATACTCAATGATTGGTCTTATAAGGGAAGGGTAGAGAGGGACGATGACCTCTTTCTTCCTGGATGCAAAACCCTTGGTAATGAGATGTGCCACATATAAGGACTTTCTGACCACAGTGGCAATGTGGTGGTCAAAGGAAAGGTTGCTGTCAACCTGCATCCCCAGATCTCTTATAACACCTTCAGTGTTCAGTGGGCTCCCATTGATGTGGTAATTAGTGAGAACTGAGTTTTTACCAAAGGGGATGACGACACATTTTTTGGCATTAAGCTTAAGGGCATGGTTTCGACACCAGTCATTGGTCTTAGTGAGGTCTTTCTGTAGGATGTCTGCATCACTTGGGGAGTTAATAATGGCTTGCAGTCATCTATGAAATTGGTCAGCCAGAGTCCCTTTGTGTTGGCCTGATCTTCTGAGAAGTAGATGTCGAACAGGAGAGGACCCAGGACCGATCCTTGTGGGACTCCACTCGTGACTAGTCGGCAGTCTGACTTGGAGTCAGCTACTTTCACACTGTGGGTATTCTATCTGTGAGCTAATTTTCAACCCACCTAGTGATATAGGGGCTGATGCCTAGTTTGATGAGTTTATCAATAATTCCCGAGTGAGGAATGATATCAAATGCCTTGGCCAGATTGAGGTAGGCTATATCACTGCCTTACCTTCATCCACAGCCCTGGTGACTGACTTAAAGAAGTCAACCAGGTTGAGCAGGCATGCTCTCCCTTTCACAAAACCAAATTGGTTGGGGTCTAGAGTTTGGAGATTTCCTATATCTTTGTTAATCAGGTCCATAATGATGTGCTCCATATCTTTACATATCAGAATCATCAGGCTAATGAGGTGATAATTCCCAGGGTCTGTAGTTGCTCTCCCTCTACGGAGAGGGATGACTGTAGCAGTGTACCTTTCAGTAGGGACAAAGCTTGAGGTGAGGCTGTGACTGAACAGAGCACACAGATGTGGTGCCAGTTCACTTTGTAGTTCATGTAGAACACAGCCAGGGATATTATCGGGTCCTGTGGAAGCTGTATTCTTGGCCTTGGACAATGCAGCTTTAACCTGTGCTGCAGTAATGCTGGTTGGCTGGCATTCTTCCATTGGTCCTTTAGGGGGAGAGAGTGGGGTAAAGTTGGCACTGAATCTGTCGGCCATTATGTTTGGAATATCTGTTGGCTCAGTATAGGAGGTACCATTGTGCAGTAACTCAGAGCAAAACTGGGTATTGCCATGGAGATTCCTGATATGACCATAGAGGGCTTTGTGATTGTTTTTAGGGTCTGCTGCAATTCTGCCTTCATAGCTGGCTTTAACGGATTTAATGAGGGCTCTCAACTTTTTGTTGAGGTTAATAAGGGAGTTTTTCCAGTCTTGGGACTTCACCTTTTTCTGCAACAGTTTCTTCCTTCTGTTGTAGAGTTTATTAATTGCAGGGGACCACCATATTGGCTTCCATTGTTGGAGGAGAGCATCTTGGTTCTGTTGGGTATGGCTAGTTCCGTGCATTTATGTACATGTTCATACAGTGCATTGGTGTATGACTCGGCAGTCATGCAGCTATTTTCCATTGGAATGGGTGCTGTAAAGTTAGCCACCTCTGTTTTTAAGAGCCCAAAGTCAGCTTTGGAGAAGTTTTTCAAGGTGGTTACTTTTGCGAGGGGGGGTGGTGAGATGTGGTGATTAATTTATGGTCAGATCTGACCTGGGAGAGATTGACTACTGGTGTAGAGCAATGGTCTCCCATGTTAGTAATAACCCGGTCAAGGATGTTGCTTCCTCTAGTGGGGGTCAGAATGAGCCGGTCCAGTGTATTGGTGCTTGAGTAGTTTTCCCAGTTGATGGAGGGGTAGTTGAAGTTTCCTAGTATGAGAGTGTTGGGTTGGACCTTGATATATTACAGAGTGCTTAGGAACATGCTGTGAGAGTCTAGGGACATGGTTGGGGACCTATAGCAGGCTATGACCTGATCACCATCTTACCCAATGTTAGTTGTACCTGAAGTATCTCAGATGTGTTATACTGAGCTACTCATCTGGAGGTGTGCATATCCTTTATGAATATGGAGACACCACTGCCTTTGGAGCTACGGTCCATGCTTTGGGGCCAAAAGGTGTGGAATGATTTATAGCCTGATAACACAGGGGTGCTTTCTGCCGCTTTAAACCAGGTCTCCGTTACAGCACAAATGTGAATGTTCTCCATTTTTGAGGAGTGCTTCGAGTGAGTGCATCTTGAAATTTAGACTTCTAGTGTTGAGCAGCATGACCCTCAGATTGCATTTATTTATAACTGCTGCAGTGATAATTTGGTCTTTGGACTGTTTGTCTCTTTCTATGGAAGTTGTACTTATCTGACTTTTTTTTGTGTGTGTGTGTGTGTGTGTGTGTGTGTGTGTGCATTTGCTGTAATTGAAGTCCTCCAAAAATTATATATATTACAGTAACTTTCAAACATTAGACACAGGGACTATTTTACATCAAAACTATTTTAAAAATGTATATACTAATAAAAAAAAAATACAAAATAAAAACAAATAAAAAAAAAACAAATGTGAATCAGTTTAACAGATACCTCATTGTCTAAGTACAAAAATACCCTCCAGTTTTCATAGGAAATACTAGACTATCAATCCATAGACTATTACAAGCCTAACTAATAAACAAAGCTCAGGATCAAACCCTTTACCTTTTATGTGTGAGGTAAAGAGCATAATCAGTGTGCCAAACCAACCCCAAGGTTGGTGTTATTGTGATAATAATGCCCTTCCAGGGCTGTCTAGGCCCTCAGACAACAATGCTGAGCAGGCATTATTTCCATAATAACATCCATCCTTTCAGGCATTATTGTCTTGTTGGGCACATTCTTTGCAGACTGTCAAGATTACAATGAAATGAAAAAACAGTGCTGCTATGAGCTTTCTAAGTGGGAGTGGCAGTGTTCATCTGTGAATGATGACCGGTGTTGTGGACAGGTCCCTGATCTTGCTGTTCTTTTGTTGTTCTACTGTTAGAATACATTTAGTGCGTTAGTATCTAGTAGCATAGGATTACTGCATTGTATTTCATTTTATTAAGGTATTGTTGCATGTTATGACTGATATTTGGGAACAATGTTTACCTATGTTCTTAGTGCTCTAACAGACTGAATAGATAGGACTACCCTGACACACACGAAGCAGTGCAGATTAATCAGTGTAAGAAAATATCATTGTATTTTGCTGTGGGAAGGCAGTCCACATACATTGTTTTATACCTGAATCTGCTACTCAGAATGGTCCAGAGAGACACATGGGATATTGTTATGGGAAGTTCTAGAGTGATCAGTGCCATTATGGGTACATTGCAGCTTCTGCTTTTGTTCTTTTAACACTATGCCTTTTCTTCAGCTATGACATAAATGTGAAGTAGCAAGGCAGGACCATTTCAGGTGTTGACTGTTTATACTGTGCATCTTCCCAGCAGCCTTGCATATCACATGGGTGGTATCCCATAGGCACTCAGTGCTTTTTTTATGGCCTTTTACAAGAAAAGTACCAGGCACGTGTGTAATATAGTAGCTGGGATATTGGTGTGTATGAATGGTAGAGTGGAACTCATCATGTGTCTGTCTAAAAATGGGTTTCTTTTAGGTAATTCATAAGGAATGTGATGGTACACAGTAGTTTGCAGGTGCACAAAGTTTAGAAAACTTAGTAAGAGCTGCAGTCATCTTAGTGTCAGAATGCTGAAGTGTACAATGTATACTTTTTATGGCTTTGTGCTGGTGGGAGTATATATTATGCAGGGTTTTAAAGCACACTAAGTGCTTGGTAACCAGTCAGGAAAACACCCAACGTCTAGCACAGTGCATCAACATGTGCTCACCTCAAAAGAGAAAAACATATTTATATTACATTATGTATAGTTAGGAAAATGTGCTTTGGTCATTAGCCTAAAATTTGAACCACAAACATGTTCTAAATGTCTCTTTCTATACTGTGTGCATAATTTCTAAAATATATTTCCCTAATTAAATTTTAAGGCAGCAAACACAAGTGAAATGATAGTCAAGATTTCAATCAGCAATTGCACCTTAGAGGCAGTTCCTGGTCTTTCAGCTTTTTTTTTTGTGCCATTCACAAGAGAAGACAGAAAGTCTGGAGATCCAGCATAGTTCAAAAGGCATAAGCATACCTTTGAATGTCTTAGCACAAGAAATCTAGACAATGCCTAAAATAATGGAGGCACAAAGTCCCTATAAGTGGAGAAATTGATCTTATAAAATTAGAATGATTGTTATTAGCATGCATCACATTGTAATTACTGGTAACCATTCTACAACAGTCAGTATTTTTAGGTAATGTATTGCATTGATAAAGCTAAGTGTTTGTTTATATGGCAAAATATATCTTACAGTGAATGCAGAGTATCCTGTAGATTCTCTATAGTTGACAATTTGTAGAATATTGTCTACTGGATGAACTAATTTTGCTGTGCAAGTTAGCAAGGTATCATTGTATAACAATGTTATGACTCCATTGGAATCATTAAGCTGTAGAGATTTTATATAAATTGTGTTGCATTAGATACATTTGTTAATGACACATTGTTTTCTTTGAATTCCCATAGCATTTTTAATAGGTTGGTGAAATGCTGAAGATTAATAAATAACAGTAGCAGGTCATCTACATACATTGCTAGAAGCTTTAGAGTGGAATCAAATAGTACTAGGATAAAGAATAACCCATTTTGTACCTTAGTGCATCTGCTGAAGATTAAATTAATCTGCAGATTGTTTCAATATACCCAGTTTATTCTTTTATGCACTTTTTACAGAGAAAAAGCCAAGTACAAAAACTGAATTTTATTTGCATGCACCTGCCTGATCAATAACATATATTTTTTACTGTTGTCTTGTGTTTGATATGTATGGCTTAAACCATACAGGACTAGATGTACAAGTGCTAGTTATAAGAATTCATAATTGTCTGCCATAGTGGTTAAACATATTTTTTGATCAACAATGAGAAGCACATTAGGGCCCTGGGGGAAAAGTGATATAGATTTTTTTTACTTTCAACATAAAGTATTTAATAAAAATGTCAACTATATGGGGACTAGTTACATGACAAACTATAATGTCTTGTATAAGTCTATTATGCTGAACTCTAGACCGGAATCCATTTGTACTAAATCTTTAGCATTATAAGCTTACATAGAAATAAAAAAACAAATAGTGGAACAGACAATCCATAATGCACTTCAATGCACTTCAACAAATTTTAATGCAATCAAACCAAAGACTGAGTGTTTTTGTCTTACAAACACAAATACTTCATCAGGGTTACAGTCTGCCATTAAACAAAATTTAAATACGAACAATTCATCCAATCATGTTTGAATTAGAAGAATATATTATGATGTCACTGAACTACCAAGTGCAATTTCTTAAAGAACCTGACCTGAAACATCTAGGTGTGTTACATAGACTAAATAATGAAATACAGCTAAATCAATCCCATACACAGCTGTACACTGAAAATGTGATGAAACTGAAGTAAAAAAAATCACACTAAAGCTGCTTTCATCTTTGCTAGAAAGAGAAACTGCTTCAGTAATGCCTGGAGCAGTAGCTGCAATAAGTCTGAGTTGTCAAGTTAGTTCTTTGAACTGAAGTTGTTCCCAATAAAGTTTGTCACAATTATTCTGTCTATAATGAAGAACTGCAATTTTTGGGATTTTGGGCAATCCAAAGTATGTCTAAATAAGGCACTGGTGGTTTTCCTTTTCTTTATGTGATGCACATGTTCACTGATCATGTTCTTATGTTTTCTAATAGTTTTATATATATTAAAGGTATCACAGGAGCTACAGGTAGCCAAGTATACTATGTGTGTAGCATTGCAGTTGCATCTCCCTGGACATGAGACAGTTTGTTAAAATTATTAACTGCAATCTATGGACCCTCATGCATATATCTGCACATTTTCCAGGAATCACATTTATGCAAGGAACCATTAGTCACCATAGATGTTATACCACTAGTGGGTAATTCTAACAGACTTAATGTTCTGTCCTTTAGAATACACTATCACTGGGTAAGTTCATAGTATCTTTTGTACCTCCTTGGAATAAACATAGTCTCATTTGAGCCTCACTATGTTAATGTGACCAAAAACATCTTCACTGAAAAGTACAGCAAAAATGGGGGTGAATGAATCAAACATACCCTTACTCATTCTGTCTGCAGCAGTCTCCCCTGCATTGTTTGTAATGCTTGATTTAATCCTTAAAATAGGTGTAAATCTACTGTAATGCCATAATGATGTACCCCATCAGCTCAAATGTCTCTGAGTAAATAACAAGGTAATCTATGTTCAGTGAACACTGCAAACAATTACTGTAGCTCTTTTTCAAATGACTAGCATAAGAAATTAAATGGGAAAGCCTCAACATTTTTCCTTTTCATACTGACTTTGGTGGAAAGGGTGGCAGCTGTCAAAATGGAGATATGTGCTGGCAGATGTGTTGTTTCTGTATATTGTAGAAATAAAACACTGATTTTATAGGTCTTTGTATGACCTAATGTCACTATAGTTAATATTATTCAGTCCAATAGTGTATGTGAACCTTAAGAAAAAGGTAGAGTTTTGCCACAAAGCATGAACGTATTCCCATTGTTCAATATTACCTTACCACAGAATGAGCACATCATCTAGGAAACTGTAATACCTGTGAACTGAAGAAAGAAACTGAGGGGTGAATACTGTCTTTTTCTCCCATATGTTAGTGTATATGGGGGTCCATCCAACCCACTTAGTGATGCCTGAAGTCTGATGGTAGTATTCCCCCTCAAAAAATATAGTTGATCCTCGGCTGGGGTGCCTTCTGTGAGGAGTCTGCATGTCCTCCCTGTGGTCACGTGGGTTTTCTCCGGGTGATCCATTTCCCTCCCACATCCCAAAGACATGCTGTAGGTGGATTGGACACTCTAAACTGGCCCTAGGCGTGTGTGTGTGTGTGTGTGTGTGTGTGTGTGTGTGTGTGTGTGTGTGTGTGTGTGTGTGTGTGTGTGTGTGCCTTCCGTGGAAGGTTGGGTGCTGGGCTGGCAACTCAACACTGTAAAAACTCTACTGCCAATCATGAGCAGACAGGTGATCTGCTGTGGCGACCCCTAACCGGGAAAAGCCAAAAGAAGAAGAAGAAGAAGAAGTTATTACATGTATTTCATGGGTTGTCAAAATGGATTAATCATATAGGAACTCATGAAACCACTCAATGCCTGTATCATGGGGGATTACAAAAAAAAACGAGTCCACCACATCATCTGTAATGAACAGGTTAAAGTTCTCTAAAGAGATGACGTGTCCATTGAAATGATCTTTTCAGATTGCAATACTGTCTTGAATTTAAAATCTACAAATTTTGCTAGCAGTTCACTTTTGGCTCCTTTCACTGCCACAGTTGGTCTTAAAGGGGAGTCTGTTCTACATTTGTGTATTTTGGGGATGCTGAATATTGATGGTCATGTTCAATTTCCCCACTGTAAAACCATATCCATCAACAAAAAGTCTAACTTGGCATATGCAATGTTAATCTCACTGAGGGAAACTGAATAAATCACTGATATTAAATGTGCTTATAAAGGATAGTTATAAATTACAGCAAACATTTTAATTCCATTTCTAAGGAAATAGGATAACCATTCAAAGCTAATATTCAAGAAGCTATTTTGTTTTAGATAGTAGTGAAACAACAATGTAATTTAAAGACATTTACTGTGTTTTTAATAAGAAAAGAGAGATCTCATTGACTATGTAAATAACCACACAGTTTAACATATTTATTGTATGAGATGATTGCATTAAGTAATTTAAATCCCATAGCCTGATTAATGAATGCATTCATGTAGCATTTCATGACTTTACCCTATACATGACTATGTTTTTCAGTTAGCTGCCAGCAGACACTCTGTGATCTATTGGCCTTTCCATTCCTGATGGTGCAAGAGCTGTTCCCAGATGATTTGTTCCATGTGAGGCAAGAGAAGAATAAAGAGTCATCATCCTAGTAGCCATTGAGTCATAGTCTCATGCATTGGCCTACCACCATCCCAGGGGTTGATGTGAGGTTGGCAGCATGGACGGACCACCTATTACCTTAGTACAGAGGTGTGTGTCTAATGCCTGACATGCCACCACAAGGTTAACTTGGTTTAGGTAGACCCATCTATATCCCTTCCCTCAAGGGCCTTATCCCAAGGAGGTGGCCAACACCATTCCCCCTGGAGTGCCTGATCACCACAGTGGGGGCAACCACTACAAGCCTTCCTCCTGTGTGAGTGTGCAGATACAAGTAATGCATCTCTTCCTGTCCCTTCACAGTTGTTCACTTTCTTGAGTCTGGAGAAAAACATAAGAGCCTAGCCTTGCATTCTGGTGGTAGTTTTTACCCCTTATATTTTGTGTACAAATAACAAGCAAGCAGAAAGAGGATATTTTGGGATATTTACTTGTTGCCCCTGAAGAGGCTTGTTTCTGTAACAACTACAATGAGCTTCTACATAGCTTTATGTTCATCCTGTCTAATTTATACACATTTGCATATTAACTGGATAACTTTGAGCCTAGAAATTCTAAAACAGATTTCTTTCTGTTTAAGCAAACTGACCTTTCATTAGGTTTAGAAAATATTTGCGTAGTGTACAAAAGGATATACATGTATTAGATTACAGTTTCAGTAACTCAGCAGTACAAGTTCAGGCAATATCGTATGGATCTTTACTCTTAAATGATGGAAGGATGTGTGACACCCTGAAAAAAATACATTCAAATGGATATTTCTATTTTGATTTGAATGTAGTTTTTTTTTTTTTTTTGTAATGTGGAAACAACTATAGATGCTGCTTAAGTAAATGAACCCTTTGTAATTTTACCTTGAATTATGTATTGATCTGGCATGGCTGCTGGCTTACCCCATTTCATTTATTTCAACCATGACATCTTTTCTTTTCAAATCTATCAAACAATTTGCAATTCTAAATGTTACTTTACATAAATAGTAATTTAATAGTTGCTAAAGCTATGTACAAGGCCTTGTGTGGCACTGATCATTAGCTAAAAATAATAAAGTTAATTTTTGACATGATTATTTAAATCAGATGTATACTAAGTTTCAAGCCTGAAAACATTATATATGCTTGTAGTTCATAGATTCAATGGTAACTCCTATGCTAGCTGCCCTTGCAGGCCTTTTTAAGCCTTGCCAATTTCCCTTTTTCTGCTCAAAATAACCTATCCTATTTGGTTATAGATTGGCATTACCCATTCCATGGTCAATAAGTATATATTACTCCTAATAATAATAATAACTGAAATAATACCATGGATAATTTGGGGGGACCCATGAATGGGCTTAAGAGATGCCTCTATCCATTAGTAGAACAGAGGCAGTCCCAAGTTATATTTTCTGTTTCCCATTCATAGACCCAAATTGTGCTAGAATATGGACAAAGGATAATCTTTGTTTTAATTGGATGGTGAGTCTGTTCCAGAGCAGTAGGATCCTCTATGAGATGTACCTGTCCCTCCAAACCAGTCTGTTGATGTTCCAGAAGAGGTTTAGATTCCTAGATCAAGCATTTATGAAGTGATTTGACTTCCTGATGTGAAGTAAATCCCTCAATATTAAGTTAGACGATGCCTTGCATGCCAGACACAGCTCACCTCTTATCTATCTGTAGGATACCATGTATAGTGACATGGCTTTGAATTGATCCATGCATATCATGTTGTTTTGGCCTTGCACTCTTTTAGTAAGATACCTCTGTGGGCATTCAAGTTGTATCATGTGTCTGGAAAGATACATACCAAAGGGGACATTATAATCAATGACAGCCTAATAAGGGCTGAGTAAAGGGGGACAATGACATTCCTAGATCTAGACACAATCCCTTTGTTTATAAGCTGTTCAATATAGCAGGATGTTCCGAATACAATGGACATATGTTGGTCAAAAGTTAAGGTGACTGTCCACATAAGTTCCTAAATTCCAAACAAATGTGTCAGCTCTTAAGGTCATATTGTCAATGTGGTAGTTCCCTGGGATACATAACTTCTCAGATGACGCAATAATCCATTTTTGGCATTACGTTTTATTCTATGATTTTTGTATCATTTATTTATTAGACACAAACCTTCCTGCAGGATTCCTAAATCATTTGGGGATTCAATGACTGCCCCTAGCTTGAAGTTGTCTGAAAACCCTGACATTAATGTCCCCTGTTTCATTTTTCTGCATCCTACTGTGAGCCAGTGGGCAATCCAGCAGGTGACATAGGGGTTTATCCCAACTTTAGTTAGCTTTTACTCATTTATTTATTTATTTATTTATTGACTGACATTTGATTACTTGGAAAGTCTGACTGGGTAGGAGGCCATTTTCAGAGGTGTTCAGGAAAGAAAAGCTCCAAATCATTACAAAGCATTTTAAGAACAATCATTTTACAAACTTCAAAAATAAAATAAAAAAATTCTGCATTTTAAATAATTATAACAGATTAGACATAATATAAAAACATTGGTTAAGAATTTATCCAAGTAATATGACATATAAATGACAAAATTTAATACTTAGAAAAAACTTAGACAGCTTGTAGAGAAATCAAAGTTAAGTTAGTCTAATACAAACAGAAATGGCAATATGAAGAGAGGGGAAAACAGGCTTATGGTATATTTAGTAAGAAAGTCAGATAAGAGAATTTCATAGAAGTAAGGAAGGAAGTAAAGATGTGAGAATAAGGAGGTATAAGGAATGAAATGGTGCTTGCTCACATTTATACTGTATCACTAAATTTGAGCAAGTACCTTTTCTGCTATACCTGAGTGGAAAATTGTGTCAAAAGCTCTGCCCATGTTGAGGTAGGTGGTGTGTACCATTCTTTGCCTTCATCCATTCCAGCTGACCTTTAAAAAATCCACCAGGTTGAGTAAGTATGACCTGTCCTTGATGAATCCAAACTGTGATGGATCCATTATTTGGAGGTACTCTATGTTCTGACTAATTAGTCCCATGATAAGGCTTTCTATGACTTTGCATATGAGGCTAGTCAGACTTATGGGTCTGTAATTGTCTGGGTCTGTGGAAGGTCCTCCCTTATGAAGGGGATAGACTGTAGCTATTCCCCATTTACTTGGTACAAAACCTGTATGGAGTTTAAGACTGAAGAGTGTTGTTAGAGTTATAGCTAAATCATGCCTCATGCTATTTAAGATGCATGCAGAGCCTGCCACCCAAGATATAATGCATACTGTCACTTTATGGTTCAGTACTACTTTGTGTCATGCAAAATATCTTATTGCTACTACTGTATCTAAATCTATTGCTTCTTTTAATTTCTATTACATTATGTATCAACTATTGCTGAGTTTGTTTTTCGTAATATACTGTATTAACTCTTTGTAGTCATTGCTGATATATTTGTATGTATGTACTTTGAAGCTTTTCTCCCCAGGCCTCCATTGAAAAGGGCTCATCTTGGCCCAATGGACTTTCCTGGTTAACAGACTGCAAAATATTGTCAGGGCCCATCAATACAGTATTTTTACATTTTGATTGCACCTTTAAGACTTGGTCTTGTGAAATATCGGGTGGGGAACATCGGAACATCTGATGTCCTTAAGGGGTAATTTGCATATATCCCATTATCCTCTTTTACAAGAGGTTTTATGGAATCACACAATGAAAACTCTAGCTTTACAAGGATATTATATATGTACATCTGTTACATCCAGCTTGGCTAGGTTTTTCTTGTACTTTTTACTAACTGGTTTGTTTTTGTCACCTTTTTACTTTTTGGTTTGGGTGCTAGTTGAGATATTTTGCAGATATATTAATGATTATGGACATCAGCTGGTTCTAAAGACCCTGTATTTCTAAAGTATAGCCAAACAGTCCACTAATGTTGTGTTGATGAAATCATAAGAAGGCCGAAATATGCATGTCCACAGTCAATAGGGTTTAGCTTTATTGGCCTGAATGTATCCCCAAATACTTAAAAAGAAAAAGTAAAAAGGCATGAACATTGAGAAGCATATAGCTTAAACCATTGATGTCCTTAAGGGGTCATTTGCATGTATCCCATGAGCCTCTATTACAGGAGGTTTAAAGTATCACACAATGAAAACTCTAGCTTGGATAGGTTTTTCATGTAGTTTTTACTAATGCGTTTAAAGACTAGAGTATGAAGATGTAGTTAAAACATTAAGATGTCAGCACTTGTTTTGGAAATGTATAAAATGCAATTTAGAATAGATAGGTAGTGTTAGCGAGAGGTGTGAGTATGGATGGATATAGTGCAAACCAGTATGGGAGGAGAAAGGCAGTTAGGAATGGTGCTAAAAGATTAAATGGAAATTGAGAATTAGGAAAAAAGAAAAATGAGTGGTTGTATGATGTAGTAAGGCTGTTTGTAAAGGGTTAGGAATAAGAGTCACAAGTGAGATGTGTATGTAGAAAGTATAATAGGAAAGTGAGAGGGGGTGGGTAGGGTAAGGGAGTGAAGCCAAGTGTGGAAGGTTTCACACACTCAGGTCAAATTACAGCATGGTTCTTCAGGGTAAATTTGCATACATTATATAATGACAATATTCTCAGTAAAACTTGTGAGATTTTATTTTTGTGGCAGAGCTCTTGCATTATCAGGATTGAATATAGTGACCACAGGCTCTAAAAGGAAAGAAAAACTCTACAAAAATATCATATCATATTGAGGCACTATAAAAAAGAGATATAGGAATAGTCAGAGTGAGTCAGAGCAAGAGAATATGAGGAAATTACAAGACTAGACAGATGGTAAGAAAGTTTATGAATGTAAGCTCAAAGTAGGATTAGCAGGAGGTATACTAATAGATAATATTGGTAATACAGAGTATATATATATATATATATATATATATATATATATATATATATATATATATATATATATATATATATATATATATATATAGTGAGAGAGAGAGAGAGCTATGCAGAAGAATTTGTTGTAACACAATGCTACAGTCATAAGGACAATATAAAACATCACTTAGTAAACATTCATGGGATCAATCACTACATCAAAAGTGTGATATATATAGAATATATATATATATATATATATATATATATATATATATATATATATATATATATATATATATATATATATATATATATATATATATATATATATATATAAAACAAAACACCAGCAACTGATGTTATGTACTTGTTAAAGGGCACATGCTCAACGAACATAGAGCTTATCCAATTAGAATGAAATTGATATACACTACCAAGGTTTTTTCATTGTTCTACACAGTCTTGTTGCTGTGTCTTTCGGCTTTTCCCGGTTAGGGCTCGCCACACCGGAAGTCCGGTCTGCTAATGTTTGGCAGTAGATTTTTACGTGCTGGCTTGCCGGGCCTAACGCACAACCTTCAACGAAAAAACGCCCATTCACGCATGTCGCCACACAGAAGACGCTCTAACTGAGAATCGAATGGGCAAAATCTAACTGTGAGGCGACAATGCTACCGCAGCACCACCACAGTCTTGTAACAAACATAAATGTAATGACATACTTGCACTGTCAAGGAAGATGGTGACTGAGTGGAAGAGGAAACAATAACAAAGGGTTATTTAGAAATACATTTTACTACAGTGATCGCCCTACCCTCAGGTGAAATTTTAACAGGCATTAATCAGTTTATAGCCAGAAGAAACCAATTAGCAAAGAAGCACATGGTAGAACAGGTTTTCTTTCTTTCTTTTCCTGGCAACACTCCCACTGAAAACTTATGGAGTTTGGTCTTATGGCAGGACTCCTACAGAATGAGTTAGTTAGATGTATGGACCACAAGTTGTTGTAAAATGACCATATTCTCAGTGAAAATTTGTGAGAGTTGTGCCTTGTGGCAGAGTTCCTGCAGCATCAGTGACATGGTTCTGAACTGAAATACAGAACTCAATTTTATCAGCTGCAATGTTTTACAGAAAATCTACTAGAAGAAATCCATCCTGACACTTATTTGATATTTCAGTATAGACATACCACAGAGCAATATATTCTGAAACATGGATAAAATGGAAGCAATTTTCACAGTTCTGATCAGTGCATAGCTCAATCCCTACCTACAAAAAATAAGCACTCAAAGCACAGACTGACAGATGTGTTGATTTTTTTATTAATGACAGAATAAGTTCAGTTATAAAATGTGTGGTTGAAAATTGTGGAGAAAGGCACATGGTTATGTTAATGGTAAGGATGATGATGATGATAATAACAATAATAATAATAATACTAGAAACTAATGAAATTTGGCAACAAACTAAGTTGTCCCGGGACATCTCCATGTGGGGGGGTTAGGTTAATATTAAAGAGAGTAAGTGGGTTGGGAGGTGAAAGGGTTAAGTGGAGGCAGGGATGGTTGGGAGGAAATGAGATAATGATGGGGAGGGGCTTAAGAGGTTTAGTCTAGTGTAGTTGGCTTACGCAGTCACATTTTGGCGTGAACTTGCTAGAGGGCGAGTTTATGTCCGAGACGACCTTTGTGTGCTGGTGTCCGGTAGGTCTTGGTTTGGTAGTCATGGGCAGGTAGTAGAGGTGAGTAATTGCTATATAGGATTTATTGGTTTGAGGTGTTAGCTTGGGATGAGGTTAATTGGTGATCATGGAGATAGTCAGTGCTAATTTCCTGCTTCATATGTATTTCTGGCTCTGTTTAGCACATGGTAGTTCTACTGAAGAAAGACAATGGGCAAGTGGATGATATACTGGGCTTGGGAATGGTCTATTTGGCATTGGCTATTGCTGAGGCTGGTTCAGTAAAATAAAAAAAAGTAAATGGTGCAAGGTAGGGGATAGGGTAGCTTGGTATTTAGGAAGTAACTTATGGCCATTTGAAGTAATGTAGGAGTGTTCATTCTGTGCGGTGTGAGTTTATCAGTTGGAGTTCCTTTAATGCTCATCCAGGGTGCGTTAATTTTCTGAGCAAAAGAAAAAAAAAAGTTTTCCTTGGTGGTGGTTTTCGCGGGCTCCAAGTGAGTTGTTCATAGTACTGTGCATGAGCAGTGTGGAGCTGACAGTCAGAGCTCGGTGCCAGCTTAGAAGTTTGAGTTTGTCGGGGGTGTTCCCCTGTTTTGCTCATCCATTGGCTCTATTAGAGAGGGTGGCTGTGGTAGGACTGAGAGGTATCTGGCACTGAAGTGCACTTTAAGGCAGCTTATGGTGCCGTATTCTAAGCAAATTTTCCATAGTGGTGGTTTTTGTGGGCTCTGAGGGAGTAATTGATAGTAGCACTGCGCATGAGCAGTGTGGAGCTGTTAGTCAGGGCCAAGCATTGGCTCTGTACTCACGTACATGGAAGGAAATTAAAAAAAAAAAATGCTTGGTGGATTACTTTCCTTTCTGGGTTGCTTGTTACTCATTAGCATAGCAGTAAAGCTAAATGATGTAACGGTTGTTGCAGGATTGTGTGTTGCCCGTTCCAGGGAGGCCTGGCTGTTTTCAACTGATGTTCCCTCCCTCATTTTCACAATTTTGGCCCCCCTTCCCTCAAATGAGGGACGATGAAAGATTACTGTGGGTTTGGCCTTTATTCCTCTCTGGAGCAAGTACAGAGTTCAGTTGCTGTAGTGCGGGTATATTAGTTCGTTAGTGGAATTCTATCAGTGACGTTTGCTTGTGAGACATGGTGGTCGCTATACTATAAGTCATACCTTGTGGGGTTCCCTGCTAACATAATCTAATTTTCGCAGCTTCTGAGTATTGGCTGGCTGCGGGAAAGGAGGGAGCTTGATCGAGGGAGTTTGTTGTTGCTTCGGCTTCTTTCTGTGGGTATTTGGGGGCTGGATGGATGCTGGAGGGAGCCGTGATCGCTATTTTCGCAGGCTAGGAGTTCCGTGGGGAAGGAGTGTGGGCTCTGCCTGAGGACAGTGTGGTCCCTGCATGCGTGCAGTTGCGGTGAAGGTGTTGGAGCAGCGTTAAGCTGTGCCCTTCGCATTACAGTCATTCGGTGTAGAAGAATGCTAATGCTGAATGTTAATAAATGTCATCTGACAAATCATAAACAAAAGGCTGTATACAGTGTAAGTAGTCCTGTGCCCAAGTTTTAAGACACTAGAGATACGTGGATCGGGAATAAATGAATACACCAGTACAGAAACCTGCATGCAAAATATAGTGCAAAGTGTGCTTTTAAGTTCTATAAGCCACTGGTGTAAATCTAAATGAAACATGATTTCAGATACTGAAAAACAGATACACATACACATATAATTTGTATAGTTAATCTCATTCTAAAACATTGCAAAAATTATTTCAGTAAATATTATACTGCACTGTAGTATGCATCATGTAAATATAATGGGATAAAACTACTAAGTTTGTGAAACATATTTGTCCAGATTATATAATAGGTCAGGTATAGTCCAAACTCAGTTACAATTTGATGAAGCTGTACAACAGGCATGCACCAGAATGTAAATCACCTAGGTTGTAAGGGGGAAAGTAAATTGTCCCTCTGTAATCAGAAGCGTGTATGAAGGCAGAAGAATAGCTAATATTAGTAATTAAAGAGAAGAAACACTGATTCATATTGTTTACTTTACTGTTAACTCAGTAAGTAAAAGGGTCAAGTTCATTTCAAGCCAAACTGTGGACCAATATTTGGTTACGTGAGCTGCTCAGATTCATTATATAAGATTATATAAACTGAGGGAATCAAATCCACAGCAACATGAAAAAAAAATGGACTGATCCGCTGGATAGAGCCTGGAGTTGAATGCCTGCAGCACATGTGCAGGATGTGTGGGGTGGTTTAGAACACATGAGACTTAAGCAATGGGAATGGTAGTTTAAGCATACCTCTCACTCTGTTAGTGCAAGAAATCTTGGTAAAGGCCCAAAATTAGGGACAGGTTTTAAACATACCTCTCGAGGGGGGTCTTAATTCAATGTTAGGATATTTTAAGTGAAATCCATGGCAAAATAACTAAATCATATTAATTCACTAACAGATACAAGTAAAACCAACATCTTTTAACTATCCTATGATCTTCCTAGCTGAAGTTGATAGTCAGCCACATTTTGCCCATTTGATCCACATTATGAGGGCTAGTGGAGATGGAGGGTCAAAAGCTATGATTTAGATATTGCTCTTTTAAATTTATAAAGTGGCTAAAGTAACAGGATTTGTTTTAAAGTACATTTTCTAGAAAACCACGGCTGTGTGTGGGCCAGGAAGGAGAGAGACAAGTATCTGGACATTTTGCATGATGTTGTACAGTTGAGAGGTATAAAATTTAGTATAAAAGGGGTCAGGGAAGGGGGAATTCTTTGACACTCAATAGTAGTACTTATTAGAACTTGGGACACAGCAATAATTAGGGTTAACAGTGGGGACAATTTGTAGGGATTACTCTTACGGACTTGGTAGAGTGGTGGAGTAACAGTTTGCATTGGCTTCGGTATTCTGAATGGGTGAAGAATGGGGCTCAGGGATTGTCGTGGTTGTGAATATTGACAGGTCCCCTCATTGGGTGTGGTTTAGTTTTAACATACTCAAGTGGTAGTTAAATTTATCTTTGGTATTCATAAGGTCATTGGAAGCATAGTTTCAGTTATAGCTGCTTTGTCATAGATGTGAGTGGTGGTGGTACATTCCTTCTCGGGTTGGCAGGATAGGTTGTCCTTACATATGTCTTAGAATGTGTATTTTGGATGATTTACATGTCTTTTCTTTCTTGCAGATGGGGTCTTGGAATGCTGCAGCTGTAATCTGGAATAGGTGGGTATAAGGTGGAGCTTTCTCTTTACATATTAGAGGACTTAACTTTTCTCCTTTTCTTTGTAGATGTTGGTGTGCCGAATACCAGTTGAGGCGATACACAGTGAATTCACAGAGGATAGAAGCAGTGGCGAGCAAGGAGATTACACATGGGGGCAACAGTTACAGACGGAAATGGTTGAAGTGCAGAAGGCATCATGCGGTGGCTTGAAAGGGGATTTGAAAGAGGATGTTGATAGGATGGATGGTCTTGCTGCTGGAATGGGGCACAAGGAGGGTCTGAGTAATCACCTTGGTTTGCTATCATTATGTCGACGTGCATTTAATTTAACTGTAAGTATTCGACCATCAGATGTTCACTTATACTTCATATACGTAAGACATGACGCCGAAAAGGTTGCATTGCCGATGAACTGGGCGCACAGCAAATTAAACTTTCGGTCATAGGGGATGTGCGTGCGTAGGGAAAAATACATCCCCCTCTCACTGTATTATACTGCGATCTGGGTAGGGGATAGTAGATGGGATGTGGGGGCAGCCCCCACAGAAACTGTGTAGCTGCTGCCCCACTATTGTGGGTTGGTAGGTAGGTGGATGTTGCAGAAGGAAAGGTGTGGGTGTATCACTTCAAATGTCGTAAGACATTTTTCGACAATACACCCCCTTGTTCGAAATATTTTTTTATTCGATGCATAAAATTAAATCATCATAAATTAAAAAAAAAATTAAGACATTATTTATTTTTTGATACCACCTTAATAAGGCATGTTAGAGCTCTGTGTTTAATTGGTGGGAGCTGATTATTGTGTTGATATAGGGGGCAAGTAAGGAAGAGGTAGGTAGGGGGCCACAGGGGGAAAACGTTTGGGGATGGTTTATGGGGAGTGTGGGTATCCCACGGGATGAGTAGAGTTACAACATTCATAGGAGCATATGAACTTATTAGGCTACAGCCCTATGGCTCTTGCAAATTCAATCCTGGCTTTCCTGGAACCTTGGGGTGGTTGTATTCACTCATCCAGTTGTTTGAACTGTATGTGGGGGAAGGGCCAATGAGGAGGTGGATAGGATGCTGGAGTTTTGTTCCTAATAGGTGGTATATGCGGGGTGACATATTTGTCCATTGAGTATGTAGTGTTAATGTTACATACCAGTTTAAGGTTTTACAGAATAGCACAAGGATCATTTCACTTGGGGTTTGGGTGAATTTTGTAGATAGGGTTTCTAGGAAACATAGTAGGTAGGTGGCTGTGTTGGGGTAGTTTTAGAAACTGGGTGCATTGTTACAGGGGAGATAGAAGGTTTAAGGAAGCCTGGTTGCAGAATAAGGCAGCTGTAGGATACTAGTGGTATAGGTAACATAAGGAAAGAGAGCTTCTGAGGGCAAAGGCTAGAGACAAACAGGGTTTAAGAATGGTTTAGCAATGACTGAATTGGGGGTGTTTATGGCTTGGCAAGTGGAGTATTTCATTGTTGAGCATAGGTTAGTTTTCAGGAACTAGGTCAAGGGGTGTTTGATTTCTGCCATCTAAGGTTAGGACATTAAACGTTTTGGAGTTAGACTATTCCCTACAGTAATTAAATTGTTGCACATATAGAACTGAGTAGTGGGTGGGCTAAGGTGATATGATACGGTTATCAGGGTTTTGGGTGTGAGACTTGCTACTAGTATGACTGGGTGCCGTCTTGAGTTCAAGAGGTTATAGTTTGTGGTTTTGTTGTACTTATAGGCTGTCAATACATACAGGTTGAGCCATGGCTTCAACTTTGAAGGCAGTGGGACAAAAGGGTATATGTTCTCTTGGGGTGGATGTTCCGGTGTTACAATGGGGTCATGGTAATCCTACTTTATTTAGTTTAATTAGGGTGTGTTTCAGTGATGGTATGGCAAAGGGGTTTATGACGGGCTTCTAAGGTGCTTTACAGATGATGGGTACACCACATGATGTTTGGCTTGACCTTTCCCTTTATGGGAAGTGGATTGAATAATTTTTGGGTAGAAGGGAGGGGGAACAGACTGGTCAGGTTGGTTGGCGGAGAAGATGGATAAGCTTTCCCTCTTCTGTTTCCCCTCTGATGTATGGATGTTCATTTCAAGGATCTGGAGAAAGGAAATGAGTAGTTGGAGGAAGCTTGCTGAATAGATAAGCAAACTGAGGTAAGGATGGTGCTTATTTGGTGAAGGTAATTCAATGGATGGTGTAGGAAGTGAGTTGGGATGCTGCTTCATAAGTAAAGTAAGTGAGCAGTGGTATGGACCCTGCTTGTTGGGCAGGGTGAGTAAGTACGCTGCCCTGATTAACATTACAATGAATGGTGTATGAAATGAGATGGGATGCTGCTTTATAAGTAAAGTAGGCTTTGTAGGCTAGCCCCATTCCTGGCTGCTGAGTTTTCCCTGTCAGTAGTGTTTGCACGTGCAACCCTCCTGCCAGTGCATACCCCCCAGCTTCAGTGTCCTGCTATCTACCTGAGGCCCAGAGATAATCCTGACTTCTGTAAAGTGTCTGACACCTCCTGAGATTGGAAAGAGTCTTGTCTTCTCTATAATAAGCAGCATACATGGCACAGTAGCGAAGCAATGCAGGAATATATAAGGTAAGCAATCACACAGAAAGGATTTCCACTAAATAAATGTTAAAAACACTGGTTTATTACAGCACAGAAAAACCATGGTAAGCGCTTTCACCTGAATAGGCTTTTTCAGACCAACACTTACTTTGCTCCTATAGTTCAGTCTTTAAACCTTATTTTGTCTCCCTCTTACCTCTGTTACTCCTGAACCTATTTATTTGCCTCTGAATCAACCCTTAGTCAGTTCTCCTTTCCCTCTGCTAATTTAGTCTCTGACCTCCTAGATACCTTACTTTGGACTTACCTCCTAAATTACTGATTATTTTCCTTCAAAACCTGTCTTCTTGTCTGAACCCGCTCCATTCGCCCTGCGGGCTCACTCCGCTCCCCTACCCTACCCCCAAATCTCACCCACCCCCCAGTGGTCCTACGCTTATACTTACTAAACCATACCCACTCTTCATCCAACCAATCAATTGCTACAACCACTTACTCCACTTAGCTACACCCTCCTCTTCTAACTCTCTCAAGTATCTCTACTTAAAGTGCTTTTCCATACCTTATAGCACTACTCCTCCCTCTCCTTAAAGTCTCTCCCACACTTACTAGTTCTTTATTATCTTATCCCAGTCTACCTCCATTGTATTTGTATAGGTATTCATAACAAAATGCAAACTGCAATGAAAGTTATCCTAACCAACTTAATACTCTTAACCACATTTTTACCTGCCCTCACCTCTGCCTATCTCCTAACCTGTTTTTAAAAGTCTGATTACTTCCACCATAACTACTCTCCAAAACAAACAACCATTCATGATATCTCCCACTCCCATATCCACATTAACATCATCTCCACTCCCTGCTATCTGCTAGCTCAATTCCATTGGCGCACACACATTAAGTACAATAACCTCTTAGTAAGAAAAAGAAACTTCAAACTAGCTATTCATACAACCCAGTATCTAAGCTAAAGAACCCCACCCTAATCCTGGCCCAACCAATGCCTCTATAGTAAATATTCACTGCACCACACCCTCAAACCTTCCAACCCAGACCAAACTCTCCAACTCCTTACTAATAGGACATCTCAATATCCGCAGTATTAACAATAAAGTTGCCCATCTCCATGCCCTTTTTGATATTCACTCCTTTGACATCTTCTGCCTTACAGAAACTTGGTTAAAACCTGGAACTAAGGATAATGAAATTATCCTCCAGGCTTTAACATATTGAGACAAGACTGCTTAAAGCGTAAGGGTGGGGGAGTAGCACTCCTATATAAAAATGGCCTACAGATCTCCTCTATAACATATAACCCACCTCTGGAAAGTAAGGCTAAAGTCCTCATCTCCAGACTTCAAATCAACCCTAACAAATCCCTTCATGTTATCTGTATCTACCCACCCCCCAGCAATAACAGCATTATAATAGAAGATATTCTTAGATGGGTGTCCTCAACTTACCCACAAGAAACAATAATACTTGGTGACTTTAACACTGACTGGAAAACTGTCAATACTAATAATCCTTCCTCACATATTAATCTAAATGGCTTTATTCAAACTATTACCTCAACAACCAGAATTAACAAACCAACCAAAAAAGAGAGCACCCCAGACTGGATACTTATTAATAAACATCCACAAACTTACAATGTAGGAACATTACCAGATGATCTAAGTGATCATACTCTAACTTACATTATAAGACAAAAGAATGACATTTCTAACACCCCTACTTATAGGATCTCACGAACCAAGAAACACTTTAACCCTGTACTATTCCAAAACGAACACAATGCCGGTGACTGGAAACGTCTAAAAATTCTCCCATTTGATGAGGCTGTTAAATATTTTAACTCTAAACTTCTAGCAATCCTCGATGAGCACGCACCTAAACAATCTAATAGAATGAAATCCAAACCAGCCCCCTGGCTTTCAAAAAAAAAAAAAACAGACAGAAAATGCTACTTAGAAACAAATCATGGGCTAAGTGGAGAGCTAACAGAACTTCCCCTGAACAACAAACTTTCAGACAGTTAAGAAATATAACAAAAAAAGCTATACTCATGAACAAAATGAACTACTATTGTAAACTACAGCAAACGCACCAAAAGTATCCACAGAAATTTTGGACTAACTTAACAGACTCCTTGACCCTGGCCACTGTAGCACACCATCTCCTCAAGATGCTGATCATAACAACCCACATCAAACTGCCAATAAATTCAACACCTACTTCACAGAGACCAAACAATCTCTAGTCAGTCAGCTTTCCACTGACAACACAAGGCTCCCAACCACTTTACCTGGATCTTTACCAACATTCCAATTTCAACCTATCTCTACCACTCTCATCTACAAAATCATACTAAAACTTAAGCCTGTACTCCTTCAGCCGACCAATTACCTTCTGAATATTTGCAAAAAGCAGCCAGAGTCATTGCCTTTCCCATATCCATCCTAATAAACAGAACCATTAATGAGGGAATCATCCTAGACATCTGGAAAATCTCCCACATCATCCCCCTACATAAAGGTGGTAAATCTAACAATTAGTCTAACTACAGTACAATAGCTCTACTATCACCCTTAGCAAAAGTCATGGAAAAATGCATTCACCACCAGCTATTAGGCCACTTAACAAAACACAACATACTGGCTAACTGCCAGCATGGCTTTAGGCCATTTCATAGTACCACCACTGCTCTCCTATCTTTCACCGACTCCATTAATAAGAACCGTAATAACAACATCCTCTCTTCTGCTGTCGTTATTGACCTTTTGAAGGCTCTTGATATGGTAAACCACCCCCTGCTTATAAATACTCTTAAATCTCTTTCTCTGGATACCCTAGCTATAAAATGGTTTAAGTCCTACCTCAGTTCTGTGGGAAAACAAACTATCATCCCAACTGCCAGTCACCCTTGGAGTCCCTCAGGGCTCCATTTTAGGACCTCTTCTTTTTTCATTATTTATCAATGACCTTCATGTAGCAATCCCTCAAGCTGCCTGTATACAGTATACTGATGATTCCACGCTTATATGTTCTGACAACTCCATTTCTGAACTACATTCACTATCTCAAATAAAATGAAGGAAAAAAGAACCATACCGGATGCTTAAAACAGTTCCAATTAGCGCTTTCGTTTACTAAAATGAGCAAACTTCTTCAGACAATTTTAAGACACACAAGTACACTTAAATACAATACTTATCATGACATAATTTCCTTTAGAAAAACATCACTTCCTTTGGAAAAACATAATTTCCTTTGGAAAAAACAGCCTCATTTTAAAGTGTCAAACTCCTATAAAAAAACAACCATATATCAAAAAATTAATAAATGAATAATAAAAATCCTTACAAGTACTTCCAAAATTTCATGTAACAATGCATTTGTATAATTTAATAAATATATAATAAGAAGCATTGAAATATATATGTAAACATAAATCTATCTAACTATTATTTTTAATTTCAAGATGCTCTTAATAGAAATAAAGTAATTTAAACCTGGCGGAACCAAGGCATTTAATTTCAACTGCCAGATCAGTTCCTTCTCCTCGAATTTCAAATCCATTGGTCCACCACTGAAATTATCCAAAATTTTTTCAATGACTAAGAACTTGAATTCATGTTTGGGATACAAATTAATATGCCTTGCAAGTGCATTGTTCAAATTCTTGTTGTCAATGGCATAAGTGCTCATAAATTCTATTCTTGAGGGGTCTTTCAGTTTTGCCCATGTAGAAAATGGGGCAATTTTTACATGAGCTCAAGTAAACCACTCCTCTGGTGTTACAACTGAATTCATCATTGATGTGATATTTGTTGCCATTTATTGTAAAAAAGGTTACCACATCTATATATTTGCACCAACGGCAGGCCTCACATTTAATCATCCCACAATGTGGGGGATGACATTTTAAAGTACTATTTTCCAAAAGGTTTCCCTCAATGAAATGAATGGAGCATATCAAAAAATTAAAGGCTTTATTAATGATTTGTTTATTGAGGAGCGTATTGATGATTTGTTGAACTTTCTCTTAATTCCATACCCAATCACCCCTACCTTATTTGGCTTACCCAAAATCCACAAAAATTTGGAAAAACCTCCCTTCCGTCCCATCATTGATGGAAGGCAGTCTATAACCCATGATGTGCTAAATTTGTGGATGTCAAACTTAAGAAAACTTTAAGAAATGAAACCCAGATATGCAAGGATTTGTGGGCATTTTTAGGTGCCATGAATAACTTTCCTTTTTCTAGAAACTTGAATTTTTTAACAATTGATGTCTGTAATTTGTACACTACCATTACACAGGAGCTTGGTTGTGAATGGGTAAGGGATTTTTTGTTAGAACAACATTTGGATGGTGCTTCTATAGATTTAATTATTTATTTGTTGGAATTAGTTTTGAGCAACAATTATTTTTTGTTCAATAGAGAATTTTACTTACAGAAATGTGGTGTAGCCATGGGGTCTCCATGTGCCAATACAGTGATGGCCCACTGGGAGAAACAATTCCTATTTAGGGATCATATCATCCAAGAAAAAGTTGCATGGTACACCCATTATTTAGATGATATTTTTATCCTTTGGAGAGGTAGTAGGAATTCTGCTGCAGCATTTGTTGAACATATTTCTAAATACACTAATTTCCTTGAATTTACATGTTAATTCAATACTGAACTAATTTGCTTCCTTGATGTTGAATTGATTAAACGTCCTTCATTGGACGGTGTTATTTCTAAAATTTTTAGAAAATCAACATACTCAAACGCATTCCTTCATTTTTCCAATTGTCACCCTTTCCACCAGAAAAGGGGAGTCGTTAAGGGTCAACTGGTACGGGCTGCAAGAATGGTGACCTTAGAGAATGTTTTTTTAGATGAATGCAGGTTATTGAAGGAAATGTTTAGTAAACGTGGTTACCCCATCAATTTAGTGGATGACCTCATAGATGAAGTCTCCTCTAAAAGAGTTTGTGGTATTTTTAAACCATTATCGAGTGTCAAGGATAGTAATACCTTTACTAATTTGGGCTCTTGTAGCCCGAATAATTAATTGGACAATTTTAATGTTACTTGTAACACATCAGAAATTGACTGGGACCTTAGGGATCTTGTCCCTAAACAACCATCTGGGTCCCCAGATGTTGATTTAGCAAGGTTGAGCTTTATAACTTCATTTTCTATAGATGCTCCCTTTTTAAGATCAATTATTTTCAAAAATTGGTCCTTCTTATTAGATGACAATTTGACTAGACAACATGTAGGAGAGGCTCCCTTTGTAGTATTTAGGAAAGGCAGGAATTTAACAACACTTTTGGAAAATAGTACTTTAAAATGTCATCCCCCACATTGTAGGATGTTTAAATGTGAGGCCTGCCATTGGTGCAAATATATAGACGTGGTAACCTTTTTTACAATAAATGGCAAAAAATATCGCATCAATGATAAATTCAGTTGTAACACCAGAGGAGTGGTTTACTTGAGCTCATGTAAAAATTGCCCTGTTTTCTATGTGGGCAAAACTGAAAGACCCCTCATGAATAGAATTACTGAGCACTTGTATGGCATTGACAAAAAGAATTTGAACAATGCACTTGCAAGGCATGTTAATTTGTGTCCCAAACATGAATTCAAGTTCTTAGTCATTGAAAAAAATTTGGATAATTTCAGGGGTGGACCAATGGATTTGAAATTAGAGGAGAAGGAACTGATCTGGCAGTTGAAATTAAATGCCTTAGTTCCGCCAGGTTTAAATGACTTTTTTTCTATTAAGAGCATCTTGAAATTAAAAGCGTTAGTTAGATAGATTTATGTTAATATATATGTTTACAAATATTTTTTAATGCTTTTTATTGTATATTTATTAAATTATACAAATGCATTGCTACATGAAATTTTGGAAGTACTTGTAAGGATTTTTATTATTCATTTATTAATTTTTTGATATATGGTTGTTTTTTTTTATAGGAGTTTGGCACTTTAAAATGAGGCTGTGTTTTTCCAAAGGAAATGATGTTTTTCTAAAGGAAATGATGTTTTTTCCAATGGAAGTGATGTTTTTCTAAAGGAAATGATGTCATGATTAGTATTGTATTTAAGTGTACTTGTGTGTCTTAAAATTGTCTGAAGAAGTTTGCTCATTTTAGTAAACAAAAGCGCTAATTGGAACTGTTTTAAGCATCCAGTGTGGTTCTTTTTTCCTTCATTTTATTTGGTGCAGTTTGTTCATTTTTTCTACATTCACTATCTCAAAAAGTATTCAACTCAGTAGAAGTTTGGTCCTTTTGAACTCCAAAAAAACTAAGCTCCTACTCTTTACACCTACCAGTAGATCCTCTCCTATAGACTTCTCAGTCAAATCCAAAAATGGCACCCATATCTTCCCCGACTCTACCACCAAACTGTTAGCCCCTTAACTTCGATAGCCATATAAATAACACCGTACAAACAGTAAACAGAAAAATGGGCTCCTTATATAGAATCAAACCCTTCTTAACTCCAACAGCTAGAACCACTATTGCCCACTCTCATTTAATCTCAACTCTTCTTTACGCCTCACCTATTTACACTAATCTAAAAAAAAAATTATCTTCTCAAACTTGCAAGCTACAACAACAATATTGCCAGATGTGCCACTGGTAATGCATATCGAATGCACCAATGTCAGAATCTAAAGTATCTAGATTGGCTTGAACTTCATAACATTCTAATTTTTTCCCAACTTACCATTGCCCGTAAGATCTTTTACCAACCAAAAAAATACTCCTATACTCTCTAACCTCATTACCCTTATAATAATCTTAATTCCCTATGCTCTTCTAGCAAACTGCTTACTAGCATAAGGAAGTCCAGTAACTTGGCAGGTGACACCCTTTTCTCCAATACTGCTGGAAAAAACTGGAACCTTCTACCAACAGATCTAACTCTACTACCTTCACTGTCACTCTTTAAGCAAAAGCTCAAAAGACACCTAAAAACTCACTGGTTATGTCCTTGCAGTAACCCTGACTAATCTTCAGCCTTTCCCTACTTCTATCTTCACACTGCCTCTGGATACAAAATTTCACTCTGCATACCCCTCTGTATGCAGTAACTGTTACTAGTAAGTTTA
>NC_056737.1:1469005827-1469140827 GCF_019279795.1 Protopterus annectens
TGACTGCAATGCTTCCAAAAGTGTAGAATCATTAGCATATAGTTAATAAACCTACCTTTTAAATACCATATGCTTTAAGTAATACAAGAGAGGAAACTATGATGAAATGTATTTTATGAGGTTATGTTTCATTCTTTTCGCGCTTGAACTCTGAATTATTCAGAATTATCTTAAGCATGCAGACGAGATCAGACGGGAGTCCCGTTGGACTATGATATTTGCAGATGACATTGTGATCTGTAGTGAGAGTAGGGAACAGGTGGAGGAGACCCTGGAGAGGTGGAGATATGCTCTAGAGAGAAGAGGAATGAAAGTCAGCAGGAGTAAGACAGAATATATGTGTGTAAATGAGAGGGCAGATAGAGGAATGGTGAGGATACAGAGAATAGAAGTGGCGAAGATGGATGAGTTTAAGTACTTGGGATCAACAGTTTAGAGTAATGGTGAGTGTGGAAGAGAGGTGAAGAAGAGAGTACAGGCAGGAAGGAGTGGGTGGAGAAGAGTGTCAGGAGTGATTTGTGACAGACGAGTACCTGTAATAGTAAAATGTGTTGTAACAGTACTAGCGTTTAAAACGTGTTGTAACAGTACTAGTGTTTGTGGAATAAACTGTTTTTGGATTCCTTTTTGGTTCGTGTTCATTCCTGGTTGGTGGTGCCTTTTTCCGTTTCTTTGTTATTTTTGCACCATTGGTCCCTGCTTTTGGTTACCTGTAATAGTGAAAGGGAAGGTCTACAAGAGGGTAGTGAGACCAGCTATGTTATATGGGTTGGAGACACTGGCATTGACAAAAAGGCAGGAGTCAGAGCTGGATGTGGCAGAGTTAAAGATGTTAAGATTTGCACTGGGTGCGATGAGCGTGGACAGGATTAGGAATAAGTATATTAGAGGGTCAGCCCAGGTTGGAAGGTTTGGAGACAAAGCCAGAGAGGCACGATTATGTTGGTTTGGACATGTGCTGAGGAGGGATGCTGAGTATATTGGGAAAAAGATGCTAAGGATGAAGCTACCAGGTAACAGGAAAAGAGGAAGGCCTAAGATAAGGTTTATGGATGTGGTGAGAGAGGACATGCAGGTGGTTGGTGTGACAGAGCAAGATGCAGAGGACAGGAAGAAATGGAAACAGGTGATCTGCTGTGGCGACCCCTAATGGGAACAGCCAAAAGAAGATGATGATCTTAAGCATGTAGCATGGGAAAATACAACCATCTATTAAAGCTGAGACAAGCACACCTTTAATCAATAAGTAGTCTTGCAAATGTCTTCAGTTCATAAGTTCTTAGTAAGCATGCATTCCACAAAATTGATGAGGAGCCTTGCCTAGTTTCACAAATGCCCCAGAGTTGTGGCTGGTTAAGTGATGTTCCCGCACTCATACAATAGGCAAATGTAGTCCGAAGGAATCAATTCCTAGACTACAAGAAGCAAACTATAACAATTACGGCCTTACTCCTCTGCACTAACTGCTAGACTTTGTACAGTGACCATACAGAAAACATTTAACCTGGCCTCAGTTTAATGATTTTAAGTTTCTATAGCTTTGGCTGGCTTCAAAGTTTAGTACAAGAAACAAGAAACTCATAAAAAAAATAGTTGTTCTTTGCATTGTGATTATATTTCTTCATGTTCGGTTTGTTTTATACTTGTTTGAAATCCATATAACCATACATTGATCCACCACCCTATTTGCCAGTTTCTGCACATGGGTTTGGGGTGTCCCATCAATAGTGACAATTGTATATAGCCAATGTTTCACTCCCAGGTGACTCATTTTGTAATTTCTTTTATCTTTCTGACTCAGAGTAGCTCAAACGAGACATTTCATGCTCTATCACACGTAATGAAATGAGTATTTGATCTGCTCCTCACTCTATACCACCATTAGATTATTTCCACTACAGAGGAAGACAAAGCTTCCATAACGAATCAGAAATAACATACTGACAAACCAATTTATCAGAAAGTGGTTTATCACAGGCCATTTTCTCTTACTGCAATCAATACTTTATAGCAAGGCCTATGATTAGATAATTGGAGAAAAGAGCATCAGATGGAGGATGAACTTTCTCCAACAGGGTATTAATGTATAGATATTGCCAGGTAAAAAAACAAGTTCACCACTTCACAGTAGCATACCTGTTGGGAAGTATGGACTAAAAAATGCTAATGTCTTTAATTTTTTTACACTTGCTAAGTGTGGCTTTGCTGTTTAGTGACAATAATAATAACAATAATAATAATAATAATAATATTAACTTATAGATAAAGCCAGCAATATTAGTTTGAAAAACCTAATATCAGGCACAACTTTTAAATGTAAGCCTAATTCAGTTAATAAAGAAAAAGAGTGCAAGAGATTTTTAATCAGCATACATTCTTTCAGAACACCTATATAGGGTCTGTTAATTCACTAATAACATTCATCCTGCCAGCCATTACTACTTGTATACTATATAGTAGAGTTACATTGCGTGTTTTTGTAACATCATGATACATTCTGCAATTAAATCGAACAAAAATATTTCCATCCAGTATTCTGAAGTAACATAAACTAAGCTGAAACAGTGCCATGCTAATAATCTTATTATTGTATATTAGCATTTTTTCATGAACAGCTCTCTTTGGTTTACTGTTTGAGATTCTTCCTCTAATTCACCATATGGCAGATATGAAACAGAGCCTTTTTTGTCAACATAAAGTATCTAGGAGGTGTCTAGTAAGTGAGGTACAATTGTACATACCCAGTGAACTTTTAGAATCATTTTGAAATATGGAGAATATAAGTATGCATCAAAAAACAAAAACACCAACAGACCAACGAAACAACGAACAAACAAATAAATTAAAAAGAATGAACTCTTAGAGTTCAATCTCAGACTTCTAGATCTGGAGAGTTATTGAGAGATAATAAATATGGTTATAATGTGTCCATGCCCTTCACAATAAATGTGAAATTCTATGTATGACACCATCTACTAATCTGGTATGTAATGCAAGCCACTGAGCTGATCCCGTTGTATACTAGCAATGTGGAAAAAAAAACAGTAAAAAATTAGTAATAAACAAATACAGCTCAAAATAATGGTTCATTTTTCCCAGCTAATTCTGCACTTTCTACTCTATCCCACAGCTATAACCCACTATTTTTACTCAACATGAGAAATACTGAGTGTTAAAAATGGGCTTCTTAAATAATAAAATTCCACTGGTTATTCAGTGTTCCAGACTGGTGAACTAATGCACAGGAAGAGCATAGGGGGAAAAAAACAGCACCTACTCACAGAATGAAATAACTCACTTTCAGTTTTCATGGCATCTCATCCATTCACAGTTTCACAGTTTCCAGATACCAAAATTCTCTTACCACAAAGCCTATCTTTAAAATAGGTTGCATGACACAAGTAATATGAGATCACTCTTGGTTCATCTGACAACTTTCTGACCAAAGAAAACTATACAGAATGTCTTATGGGCCAGAGGGAAAATAATTCAATATGAAAAACTAAGTATTATGGATTATATTTTTGCACCTATATTAACATTTCTCAGAGACTAGAGAGTCATGAATATAATTCAATATTCACTTAATACAAAAGCACGCAGTTGCGTTGTTGCCTCACAGCAAGAAGTTCTCCCGTTCGATTCTCAGCTAGTGTGCAGGGAGTGCCTTCTGTGTGGAGTCTGCATGTCCTCCCCATGGTCGAGTGGCCTCTGAAAGACATGCGTGAATGGACGTGACTTTGTTGAAGGTTGGGCTTTGGGCTGGCAACTCAGCACCATAAAAATCTACTGCCAATTATTAGCAGACCGGAGTTCCGCTGTGGTGACCCCTAACCAGGAAAAGCCGAAAAGACAAACAACTTAAGACAAAAGCACTCTGAAAGATAGATTTATGTTTGATAATGTGAGTGAACTTACAATTTTATAAACCCCTTGGGTTAATAAAAATCTTCAATAATTAGGGAAACAGCAATCTGATTAGAGGCTGTATGAAGAACTGGCAGCTGGAATGATATAGTAAGCTGGAAGAGTTAAATGAGACTAAACAAATTGTTAATGTTAGTTGATTCTCATCATTATGAACAGTATTATGTAGTTTAATTAGATAAAATATGTTACTTAAAACTACATTATAATTTTTTGTTTTAGGGCATAAGTAATCTTCTTCTTCTTTCGGCTTTTCCCGATTAGGGGTCGCCACAGCAGATCACCCGTTCGCTCATGACTGGCAGTGGAGTTTTACAGTGTACAGTTGCCAGCCTGGCGCCCAACCTTCCACAAAAGGCACACACATGCACACAATCACACCTAGGGCCATTTTAGAGTGTCCAATCCACCTACAGCATGTCTTTGGGATGTGAGAGGAAACTGGAGCACCCGGAGGAAATCAACGCGACCACAGGGAGGACATGCAGACTCCGCACAGAAGGCACCCCAGCCAAGGATCAAACTGGAGAACCTCTTGCTGTGAGGTGGCAATGCTAACCACTGCACCACCATGGCCACCCTTTAGGGCATAAGTAATACTTTTTTAAAACAAAAAATTACAAAAACAAATGTATTGCACATTTATACATTTGTAGTAAGAAGAGTTGTACATTCTTGAATGCAAATATATTTTGTGATGTGAGTAGCAGGATGAATCATGCCTCCAGCACATGAAGGTAGTCTCAGGCCTATGGGGAATAGTGGAACAAAGCAAAGAAATAAGCATTTCCATTCATTTCTATGTATATGCAAGTGTGTGTGTGTGTGTGTGTGTGTGTGTGTGTGTGTGTGTGTGTGTGTGTGTGTGTGTGTGTGTGTGTGTGTGTGTGTGTGTGTGCATTTCAAAAGTCTGAAGCCATCTCTAGTGATATGGTACTGATCATAGCACTAGCACTGATGGCCATTTGCTAAAAAAACAATCTCATATTGAAAACAGATTCAGCATGAGCAACAGTAAATTTCTCTTCCCTTGAATCTTGCATTCATTGAAAATGCATCTAGCAAGTGGCAGATTAAGTATATCTTGGGCTCTCTTTTCAAACCATGGAGCTCTTACAAACATTTTTAGCACTATACATAAATGCATGTGTTTATTGATTCACACTTCAAATTGCTTTAAATTATATTTTGTGTTTAAAGAAGCAATATTTTTTGTTGTGTGTTTTTAAATTTGTAGTGTTAACATTTATGAACCAATAATGACAAAAGTATCCTTTCCAAAACATTTCAACCATAAAAGGACATTCAGACTGCTGTTATTATAAACGATCAATATCCATACTTAACTATAGCGGTCATTTTATTGACTGTGTACACATGTTTGATTGTGATAAAATAGCCACAGTAAAGTATTTCCATTTACTTTATAAAAATGAACACAGTGCCTACAAAGACAGACTAATGAATTTTTAACTTTATCAGCTCAGTAAGGATAGTCATTTTTTATCATCAAAGATCTTTAAAACTCAGCAATTATAACACGTTTATATCACGCTATCAAAATACGAAAATCATCATCATCATCATCATCATCTTCTTTCGGCTGTCCAAACCAATGTAATCTTGCCTCTCTGGCTTTGTCTACAAACCTTCCAACCCAGGCTGACCCCCTAATATACCTATTCCTAATCCTGTCCACCCTCGTCACACCCAGTGCAAATCTTAACATCTTTAACTCTGCCACATCCAGCTCAAACTCCTGCCTTTTTGTCAATGCCACTGTCTCCAACCCATATAACATAGCTGGTCTCACTACCCTCTTGTAGACCTTCCCTTTCACTATTACAGGTAGTAGTCTGTCACAAATCACTCCTGACACTCTTCTCCACCCACTCCATCCTGCCTGTACTCTCTTCTTCACCTCTCTTCCACACTCACCATTACTCTGAACTATTGACCCCAAGTATTTAAACTCATCCACCTTCTCCACCTCTACTCCTTGCATCCTCACCATTCCTGTATCCTCCCTCTCATTCACACACATATATTCTGTCTTAGTCCTGCTGACCTTTATTCCTCTTCTCTCTAGAGCATATCTCCATATCTCCAGGGTCTCCTCCACCTGTTCCCTACTCTCACTACAGATCACAATGTCATCTGCAAACATCATAGTCAATGGGGACTCCTGTCTGATCTCCTCTGTCAACCTGTTCATCACCATTGCAAATAAGAAAGGGCTCAGAGCTGATCCTTGATGTAACTCCACCTTCACCTTAAACTCATCCGTCACTCCCACCGCAGACCTCACCGCTGTCACACTACCCTCATACATATCCTGTACCACTCTTACATACTTCTCTGACACTCCTGACTTCCTCATACAATACCACAACTCCTCTCTAGGCACCCTGTCATATGCTTTCTCCAAGTCTACAAAAACACAATGCAACTCCTTCTGACATTCTCTGTACTTCTCCATCAATACTCTCAGAGCAAACATCGCATCTGTAGTGCTCTTTACATCGAACCTAAATTATCTAACCCACATAATATCGAACATTCAGAACAGTAAATATTTTCCTTGGGGAAAATATTAGCTATTCTGAAACACATATATACAACACAAGCACACCTAAAAAAATCAATCCACACACATACACTTATAATCCTACAACTAACCCTACACTAAACTGTGCATACACTACTATCTATCCACTTACCTTAACCCAAAAACTAACCTAAGGTCCGTCACTCTCGTACACAAACCTAACCTGCGCCCTAACCCTAACTCACCTAACCCGCGCCCTAACCCTAACTCACCTAACCCATGCCCTAATCCTAACAACCATACAATTGCACACTTACCTGAACCTGAACCCGACCCAGAAATTTCCACCACAGCGCTGAAAATAGTGAATCCACAGAACCGGCCAACCAAATTCTTTCCCTAAGAAAGAATTCGGTGTTCTGCAGCTTTGCTATTTTTAGCATTCACTCAAAACGGGTCAATATTAGAACATTCTAACTTTTAAAACTTTGATGTTCTGATATAGACCCATTATAACAACATTATTTAAAAAAATAATAACAATAATGACCAAAGTCACATAGTTCAAATTTCTTTCGCATGCGCGCACACACACACACACACACACACACACACACACACACACACACACACACACACACACACACACACACACAGTAGCCAAAGTTATAGCCACTTTGTTGATTGTGCATACCTGTTATTGTCATGAAGAAATAAATTACATGTATTTTTATTGGTAGCTGTGGATGAATTACATGAAATTATATAAAGGCCACTAGCACTGGGCTAAAAGATCCAAGCATGTGCAGCATAGTTTAAATAAAAGAATATCTGTGACAGCATAAGAAATATTAACCAGCTGATAACTTTTGCTAAGTCAATGTACACAATCTCTTCAGAAGTAAAAGTTATATAAATAATTCCACATTAAAGATCACCATTACTAAAGCAGGGATTGCGGCTGGCAAATAATTTGCATTTCAGTGCTTCATCAGCAAATGCAGTGCTTGCTGTCCTTGAGGAATACATTTTCTAGGTTACATTAAAATATTGGTACGCTGGTGATATTGCCATAACATTTCCTTAATTGGCTCAGACATGGAATAGGGAATGGCTAGAAATCAGGTAAATGAAAGAAGGAAAGATTCGATCCCTTACCCTTGCCTCAGGAAGCAGCTCATTAAACCGTTGGAGCTTTCATTTTTGCACTTACTATGAGAGTCAACACTTTGCAAATGGGTCTATATTATATCATCGACTGCTTAGCTTGTCGAACACTGAAACGTCACCAGCTAAGGGTCGAAAACTTACCATCTTGAATGGCCAGTTAAGCAAATTCTTTCATCGGGAAAGTATTTGCTTGACCATGCCAAACTAACTTAAACTTCCAAGCCATAACAAAGTGGTAGGCTTTGCCCCCCCACACCCCCTAACTAAATATACCAACTCCAATATCGCTCTCCATTGGGGAAAGGGCAAATTCCCAATAATGACCTAGCAAATTCTTTCCCGATAAAAGAATTCACTTAATTGGCTGTTCAAGACTGAAAGTTTTCAACCCTTAGCTGTCGACATTTAGGCGTTTGACAAGCTAAGCGGTCGATGATATAATATAGACCCTTTGCAAACACGTGCTGAAATCCTTCATGTTTCTGATCTTGTAGAGGAAGCTGTATCACAATTATATGCAATTAATGACTACATGAAGGGTACTGAAGATCAGACAGTTCTGATCATCACGCAATACAATGCAGACTATATGATGTGACAAAAAAGTCTATCCCTTTACAGTTGCTGGAGGCTGTAAAGAAGCTAACGCAAAAGTATATTACTAAAAATGCAACAGGTTTAGACAGTATTACTTAAACTAGGCCTATCAATGAACTAATTAATTCTTTAGTGCAATGAATAAAGTAAGACAATTAAGACAATATAGATATTGAAACACCTTTTATTCAATAACCCACAAGTCATTCAAACAGAAATATTATTGCAGAAAATATAACATTTTTTGTTGAGCACAATTACATTTCATTTGGACCACCCTGTGTCTTCAAGAATAGCTATCCCATCTGACATCACACAGTACAAACCTGACTTACTTGAAAGGCTGATAGCACTGCAGTATTGTAACATACAACTTCAGAGCCTATAGTGGTAAATTGTGGATAAATGGAGTGCTATGTAAGGCAATGAATCAGGCTCCTGACAGCCTAAACAATATTCCTTCACTTGGCTGCCCCCCTTCAATTACCATAAAAACTGCTTAAGCCTATCAGTGCACATATTATTTTCTTCTTTACTTTTATAGTTATCACTGTGAATTGCAATTTATTTAAAACTTTTATTTCAGGTTATACATAAAACCACTGATGGCTATTTCATACATAAAAGAAAGCACTGTCACACTGAAAACAGATTTTTAAGGAAAAAAAAAAACAGTAAACGTCTCTTCCTATGAAAGTGACATTTAGTGAAAATGCAACTGGCAACCCATTAAACTAAAAGAGATGTGCTGAGATTCATATTCAAATAGCATATCACTAAACATTAATCAGAGTCTATGTGATGTGTACTGGAATTCAAAAGACATTTTTTTTTTTCAAATTTTCCAGTCTTATTTGTAATAACATAATTATTCATTCCTGGGCTTTTTAATTAAATAACTTTTTCAAAATTAATTCCAGTTCTTCAAATTTCATCTTCCTCGGCTTTTTCTACTTTACAGATTGTTCTTACTTTCTCTGTTCATTTTATTATTAGTTCCATAAATATGATAATGTTTTTCTATTTTATATTCTTGGAGCTTTTATTCATGGGCTTATACTGAAAAGGACTTTTTCTACTTAGATTGTCTTGGTAAACAAACACATAAATAAATGTGTAATGCATTTGCTGATAGCCTGTGGAAACCCACTCAACTCAAGTGTCCCTTTTCAGAAGCAGATGGGAAATATTGTCTGCTGGAGTAAAGGCAAAAGAAGTCTGAAGGAATCAAACCATGTACTAGAGAATGAAGCTATGTTATAGCTCATAGTCTTACTCATATACATTAAGTGCTAGACAAAGTATTGTAGACCAAAAAATACAACTATGTAACTGTGTGACTGGCATTAACAGAGTGATATCCTCAATGATTTACAGAAACACACACACACACACACACACACACACACACACACACACACACACACACACACACACACAGTCCGACTAGATATTATTTATGATAATGGTAAGATTATAAGAATAATTTCACACATTCAAAGTTATAGCCACTTTGTTGATTGTGCACACCTGTTATTTTCATGAAGAAATAAATTACATGTATTTTTTATTGGTAGCTGTAGATGAATTACGTGAAACTATATAAAAGCCACTAGCACTGGGACAAAAGATCCAGGCATGTGCAGCATAATTTAAATAAAAGAATATTTGTGACAGCATAAGAAATATTAACCACCTGATAGGTTATGCTAAGTCAATGTACACAATCTCTTTAGAAGTAAATGTTATATGAATAATTCCACATTAAAAGATCACTAATTATTAAAGCAGAGATTGCTGCTGGCAAATAATTTGCATTTCAGTGCTTCATCAACAAATGCAGTGCTTGCTGCCCTTGATGAATACATTTTCTAGGTTACGTTAAAATATTGGTAAGCTGGTGATATTGCCATAACATTTCCTTAATTGGATCAGACGTGGAATAGGGAATAGCTTGAAAACAATGACAAAAGGTTCATAGTCACTAGGCCTGCTTTCCTGGACAACATTAAGGAGCCTAGCCCATATTCCCATTTGCTCCAAAGCACCATCTAGTTAAGTGACGTGCTCATTGTCAGTAGTCTTCCCATACTCTGGAACAAACTACCTATCGATATCAAACAAAGCTCCACATTGCCACTCTTCAAGACAAATCTTGACTGGATGGGAAATAGAAAATTCACCCCAGGGATCACTTTTGTGGATCTGCTCAACAGGGTCACAGGAAAATAATTTTCTTGGGTGGTGAAAGCAAGGGTACATTTTTGGCTAGGCTTATATAGGCCCTAGGGCCAATAGCCTAGTACCTACCTATGAAGTAGGTAAATGAAGATGGAAAGATTCAATACCTTACCCTTGCCCCAGGAAGCAACACATTAAAAGTTGGAGCTTTATTATTTACCACTAACCATGAGAGTTACCACTTTGCAAATGGGTCTATATTATATGATCGACTGCTTAGCTTGTCGAATGCTGAAACATCGACAGCTAAGGGTCAAAAACTTATAATCTTGTACGGCCAGTTATGCAAATTCTTTCATCGGGAAATAATTCGCTTGACCATGCCAAACTAACATAAACTTCTAAGACGTAACGAAGTGGGGGGCTTTACCCCCACACCCCCCTAACTAAATATACCAACTCCAATATCACTCTACATTGGGGAAGGGGCAAATGCCTGATAATGACCAAGCAAATTCTTTCCTAATGAAAGAATGTGCTTAATTGGCTATTCAAGATTGTAAGTTTTCAACTTTTAGGTGTCAACATTTAGGTGTTCGACAAGCTAAGCAGTCGGTGATATAATTTCAACCCTTTGCAAACACATGCTGAAATCCTTTACAATATGATCTTCTAGAGGAAGCTGTATCACAATAATATGCAATCAATGACTACATGAAGGGTGCTGAAGATCAGATTGTTCTTTTCATCACGCAATACAATGCAAACTATATGATGTGACAAAAAAGTCTATCCCTGTTACAGTTGCTGGAGGCTGTAAAGAAGCTAACGCAAAAGTACATTACTAAAAATTCAACATGTTTAGACAATATTACCTAATCCAGGCCTATCAATGAATGAATTAATTCTGTAGTGCAATGAATAAAGTAAGACAATTAAGACAATATAAATATTGCAACAGCTTTTATTCAACAACCCACAAGTCATTTAAAAAGAAATATTATTGCATATAATATACCATTTTTTGTTGGGCGTTTTACTTGCTTGCAGCACAACTACATTTCATTTTGGGCCACCCTGTGTCTTCAAGAATAGCTATCCCATCTGACATCACACAGTACAAACCTGACTTACTTGAAAGGCTGATAGCACTGCAGTATTGTAACATACAACTTCAGAGCCTATAGAGGTAGATTGTGGATAAATGGAGTGCTATGTAAGGCAATGAATCAGGCTCCTGACAGCCTAAACAATATTCCTTCACTTGGCTGTCCCCCTGCAATTACCATAAACACTGCTTAAGCCTATCAGTGCACATATTATTTTTTCTTTACTTTTATAATTATCACAGAGAATTGCAATTTATTTAAAACTTTTATTTTAGATTTTACATAAAAACACTGATGGCTATTTCATACATAAAAGAAAGCATTGTCACACTGAAAACAGATTTTTAAGAAATAAAACAGTAAACATCTCTTCCTATGAAACTGACATTTAATGAAAATGCAACTGGCAACCCATTGAACTAAAAGAGATGTGCTGAGATTCATATTCAAATAGCATATCACTAAACACTAATCAGAGTCTACGTGATGTGTACTGGAATTCAAAAGACATTTTTTTTTCAAATTGTCCGGTCTTATTTCTAATAACTTAACTTATTAATTCCTGGGCTTTGTAATTAAATAACTTTTTCAAAATGAATTCCAGTTCTTCTAATTTCATCTTCGTCAGCTTTTTCTACTTTACAGATTGTTCTTACTTTCTCTGTTCATTTTATTATTAGTTCCATAAATATGATAATGTTTTTCTATTTTATATTCTTGGAGCTTTTATTCATGGGCTTATGCTGAAAAGAACTTTTTCTACTTAGATTATCCTGGTAAACAAACACATAAATAAATGTGTAATGCATTTGCTGATAGCCTGTGGAAACCCACTCAACTCAAGTGTCCCTTTTCAGAAGCAGATGGGAAATATTGTCTGCTGGAGTAAATTGGCGGACTGCCATAGAAGGCAAAAGAAGGCTGAAGGAATCAAACCATGTACTAGAGAATGAAGCTATTTTATAGCTCATAGTCTTACTCATATACATTAAGTGCTAGACAAACTATTGTAGACCAAAAAATACAACTATGTAACTGTGTGACTGGCATTAACAGAGTGATATCCTCAATGATTTATAGAAAACAAATGTTAAGGGAGGACTGAGAATTGTTGTGGACAATTACGCCTCTTGCCTTCCATGTGAAGGCACATGATTTGATTCTGAACAAGTCACTTAACTAGACAATGCCCCCTACGTGCAACAATTCACACACACACAGCACGTGACTCCAGTCTGCATCTACAGTCTCTGCAGCTATAATTGCCACACATCAGACAAATGCCTTCAACAACACACAAAGATACGTATAAATAATATATACTCACAATAATCAGTCATGCACTTACAGTCACAGAAACTCTCAAACATCTCAAACACTGTCCATATACTCCAAACACACACACACACACACACACACACACACACACACACACACACACACATGGATATATAAATGCCTAGACTGTCACAACCTCACCCTTGACTGCACATTAATTGCATTGTCAATCTGGCAAGGATGAAGTGAGCATGCTACACCCTCAGGATGATTCTGTAATACTTTATACTTGTTAGGAGCTAAATTGCTGTATATACCTCTACATTTTGTGTATTACTATGCACACAAATTGACAAGTACAGATTTTAATGAATCACTGTGCTAGGCAACTTACCCTGTAGATCAGTGTACTGGGATGCTGATCGACTTCACTAGCATGGGCCATTCCATTCACCAGTGTATTTACATTTGGCACTGAAACTTTTGCTGCTCAGCAGAGCAAGATTTTGCTACTGGACTGAGTGACAGACTATGAACCCAGTAATTTTTGCATAGTATGCAAAGCAGGTTGCATGGCTTTGCATAGCAGGCAAGTTGTCCTTGTATCTCCGACACAGCTTCTCAGATGATGTGGCAGTGGGCCTTCCACAGAGCATATGCATTTTTGTGAGCTGCCACTAGATATCAAAAAATTACATTGAGTCTCCATGTACAAAAACAATATATCCTGTGCTATACAGAAGCAAACATATTCCTTACAGAAAACACTCCTGCACACATACATACTGACAAGCATTCAAACAGGACACGTGTACATACATACACTTACATACACAGATATGCACACAATCCCTTAAAATTAGTCATGATTTGACTTATGCATTATTTACTTTACTACTGATGTACATATTCATTGGCTGTCATCGTATGTGTTTAGCCATATTCCAAATAACAGTGTTGCTAAGTAATTAGTTTTAACTACACATCATTTCTTGGTTCAAGAACACAGTATTTTCTGATTTGCTTCTAAAACCCAGGACTCCCCAGAAAGGCTGGCCTCAGTATTTTAGAAATGTTGCTGTATCTGAAATCTGACAGAGGGAGACATTTAATTCCATATACAGCAACACTCTTACTTACCTATGTTACAAAGAAAGGGATACTAAAATTAAAAATGGTAGCAAGAAGAAAAACAGTATTACTCAAATAAAGGCTGCAATGTGTTATTTTTCATACAGCTAACATATACAGAACAATGCAACGTAGTGCCTTACGCATAACACCATATTGCGTATGACTGACTATGCTTGCAGAAGACAGAGAAAAAGCAGGTGCCATCAAGAGGTCTGACGATACAATTAGCAAATGTTGATGTTTATGTTACCATTATTTCTACTCTTCACTCTCCCAAATATGGATTTTTAATACAGCTATAATCAGCTGATTTTCAAAGCTAGAGGTATATTTTTCTTATGAAAATTAATGAAAAATAAAAACAAGGAAAACAAGCAATTCAAGTGGGTAACACTCAGATTAAATGATTACTCCAGAATGCATTGATTTAAGCTGCACATGTTAAAGAAAGTATTGAATATCAGTTTCGGCACAGCACTGCTTTATACTTCATTATAAATTACAGTTGTTAACTGTGCTGTTTTTGGTCTTACCACCTATTTTAAGACTTAGAATTGTCCAGCAAAGGACAACACACTGGCAGTACTGCCTACAGTAAACCTGATTCACTTAGACATTAAGACATTTGCTTGCACGTCTCCCAGTGTGCTAATGATAAAAAAGAGGTTAACAGGTTCTTTTTAAGCATATGTGCTATTAATGAGAACTGACTTCCTAAGTGACAAACTGATCAGGTTAATTCAGATGAACTGAACTAAATGCAGAAACTGCAGAATGACTTCAATTAGTTGCAAATGAGGTGTAGGCAATGCTGTCAGCCTAGACAGCCACTGCATTGTCACAACCATTAAAATGTGCTGCATTGTATTGAATTAGAAAGCCTAAAGAGGGCAAGCTGTAATGCTTCCAATTTAAAGCACATCCCTTCTCAGAGTGACCTGCTGAATTGCAGAGTAATGCATAATTCATTGGAGTCTAGCTATGTTAGTAAAAGAGAGACATGGGAAATTAAATTTTAGCTGCAGACTTGATACAATTTCAAGGCTTTCTGACATGCAGTCAGTGAAAGGGCAGTGAACTATATGATGCTGAAGCTGAAAGTCATTTGAGCATGTAATGGTAAGATATGTTCTTCAAAGCATAAAGTTTGCACATGTGTTTGATCATAGTAAACAAGATCAGATAATTAAATGCTGAATGTGCCATTATACTGATGAAATAGTTATTCTAATGGATATTTTTGTAATTATCTTTTTAATGCACTGAACATGGTTAAATTTTTTAACCTGAACACATTCAACAAGTAAAAGGCATGTTAACACACAATCTATTTTCAACATTCATGTACAAATTTTTTAAAACATTATGAAATTTCTATATGAAGAAAAATAATGAAAAAAAAGACAACCTGTTTTAGCAAAACTAGAATACACTAAAAATATTTTGAAGTGGGCATGTGCCCTGTCTGTCACATTTAAATGCAAATTGAAATGGTTGTTTTGAAATATTTTTTAGAATACTGAACAATACCAAAGTTATAAGGCAGAATTTTCAAAATATAATGCCATTCATTATTTGTATATTTTGAACCAAAAATATTTAAAACATTTATTTTAAAACCTGACATTCTCCCATTTCTATGTAAATTTGCTTTTCCATCTATTAGGGGAAGAAGATGGATTTCACCATTAGTATACAACATACACTTATGATTGGGCATAGACTGACTGTTTGAGCCTCATTTCCTTGAAATTCAACCTGCTGATGATTGGAATTCATCCATAGGAAATCACTGCCAATTAGTTGTGCTGGCACAGATGCCTATTTTTGAAGAGAATGTCCTCCTTTGAGTTATTGTGTCTACGGAGTTGGAATATATGTGGGCTTGGGGGTTAACTCCACTGCAGAAACAATTTAAAAGTGTTTTTTCAGTCATTTTTGGGGTGAATATAGTTTGGGGATTCCAGTTTTCTGCAGGTTAATGTTCAATTTCTCATAATAGAAGGGCAAAATAAGCAAGGTACATATTAGTGAACAATGACATTTTTAGAAAACATGAAATTACATACCAGTTTCATAACTCGAGATATTATCAATGTAAGATAAATTGTAGAGAATAAATATCTTACATCTGCTTCAAGATCCATTAAAAATTCCTGAAATAATTTCAGCCTGAAATATGATTTTAAAATCATAATGCATAATGAATTCTGGTAGAGCAATATAAGTCAATTTTTTTGATGAAACAATACCACTTAATATGGGAAAAATCATTTTGAAAAAGTGGGATCATAATGTTAAGAGCATTCTAAGTTTTGGACTTATGATAAAATGCTTAGAAAGAATTGTGATCTTGCAAGTTACATGGAATATAATTCTAATGACCACTGATAGTTGACTATTTATGAGGGGAAGACAATGACTGACTGATGAGAGAATGTTTCTTGAAGTTCCAACTGTTAGGAATAAAAGGAAATAGATGGGGGGATGATGGAATAGAGTGGGTGAATGCCCAGAAGCATTAACAGGAGAGAGAATAAGGAAGATAAATGGTCCACTGAAGTGGGGGCTGTGCTATAAAGAACAGACAGGGTGTAAGGGATGTAGCATGAGGGCAATGTCTAAGAAGGACCAACAGAAATGAGGTGATAACCTCAGAGCAGACTGAGGTAGGAACATTAGAAATTACAAAGAGTTGTTGTGTCGTTCGGCTTTTCCCGGTTAGGGGTCGCCACAGCGGAACTCCGGTCCGCTAATGATTGGCAGTAGATTTTTACGTGCTGAGTTGCCAGCTCTGACGCACAACCTTCAACGAAGGTATGCCCAAGAGTGATGCTAAAAAATGGTAAAGGCATAGCGTAGAATATGGCAGGATAATATACCAGGTCTATGTTTAAGTGAGTTATCAAACATTTTATCAATACAGTTCAGGAAAGGGCCTGTTGTGTATTTAGCTTACTGTGTACATGTATGTCACAATGTCTGATATAAGAGACCCTCACTCTAACTACTGGTTTTATTTCTTTGGTGAGATATAAGAAAACATGGTGTCTGAATTAAACTTTGGTACCATATGCAGCTTTAGTCATATCACACTGGATTTTGGAGCTTCTGTAGTGGATTTCTTCATCCTGAATATTTTTCCAGCTGGCAAAGGTTAATTAGTAGTATCACATCCATTTAAACTGGCAAGACATCCATTTCAGATTTTGATATAAAATTAGTGTTTAAAACTCACATCTTTACAGTTTACTCCTAGAACTACGAGTAATGATGCAGTATATTAACGCATAAAATGATTGTTTTCACTCTCACATCACACTCCTGCAAACATTGTTTCATTGATTTTTCTTCTCAGAACTGAAAACACACCAAACGTTTAGTTTGTAGGTCCATAGGTAGGTACTAGGCTATCTTCCCAAAGGTATTTATAAGCCTAGCCAGTTATATTTCTTCAAGCCTTGGCTCAAAATGTAGTCATTAGAGACAACGCCACTAGTAAATCTGTAAGGATTTTGGCTTTAAATTGATAACTGGATGCAAAAAATTTCACCTGTGTTTCACTGTAAGAGAAGATGCAGAAAAGTCAGAAAAGATTCAGTGTATAATGTTCCTTCATGTCACATCTGAAGATGTGAATAAGGCCTTTGATTTTATTAGCTTTATAAAGGAGAAAAAAAAAGCCAGAAGGCCTAAAAAGAAAAACTCCAGGCATACTGCAAGCAAAGCAGATTTTTCTATATGTAAGGCATTTATTTTTCACAAGAATTCAAGGGTTTAAAGACTGAACAGATGCTTATGTGACTGAAATGAAATAGAACAAAAGAAGACGAGATTGGCAAATTGTATTATTCACTTAGAGACATTACTGTGTATGGTATCAGAAATTAAGAAGTAGGTGGTAGACCTATGACAGAAACAGACTACGCAGCAGATAAATCACTAGATTTGTGTAGATGCAGTCATTTTGTTTATTTTTTCTTTTATTTATTAAATGTGTTTCCATGGTAGTGGGTTGATCCACACAGAACCTGCTTCAGAAACTGACCAAAATAGTACAAGGAAATAGCACATTATAAAAAAAAGGTAAAAAAAAAATGCAAGCCATGCAAGAAGCAAAAAAAAAAAAAAGGTTTTGTTAGATGACAGTTACATTCTAAAAGTCTGGCATTGTGCTAGAAAGTGTAAAACCTGGCTCTTTGTTAGACTGCGTGACTACTCCTTGTGTGCTGGCTATACTGCTTATCAAAGTTTCAGACAGTTAATAAGAGCGTGAGTTTCTAAAAACTTTACACCTGTCTTGTATAAGGTCTTTTATGAGAGCTTTGAACTATCTTCACCTAGCCCAGTTCGTTCAAGTCACTGGTATATGATCTAGGATGAGGACAACTTAACATTACCTATTGTTACAAAATTTGTTTCTAGTATGCTTTATGTACTTTTTTTTTTTACTTCTTGCATAGCTTCACATATTTCCATTCAGAAGAAGGGAAGATTTGCTTTATGCATCCCCTTACTTAAATAAATATGACGTTGCTTCTCCTTTGAGGAAAGAGGATTTTGCCACAGAGTGCAGCCTCTATTTTTGTACTAGTATGTTTTTTTGTATAAATATCCATCAAACAGTTGTAGTCTCAGAGCTGCTCATTAGACCTGTCCCAAGTTCTCACAGAAACATATTTCTATTAGCAATGGGTATTATTACTGTCTAAACTATAATTTAATGATATTGTGTCCTGTCTACCTGTACTGTGTTGTTGTCCAATGAGCTACATAGAAAGGAATACAATGTAATTTCAAAGGTCCCAACCAACCTTCAAGATGGAAAATTAGAATGTCATCCTTCTACAGTTTAAGAACTGCAGAATGTGACTAGAAGACAAAGCATCATGGCATAATTATATGTCACTGCAAAACATACACGTTTAAAACCTAAGTAAATACTAAGAATAAGGAACAGATTTTAAATTTCAATGCATTCATACTTTCTTGGTAATTACTTTGAAAGGTTAAATAAGTACCTTTACCAGACTTCTTTTATTTTCTAATCAGATATGTTTTAGAAAATAAAATTCATGCCACATTTTCTTCAAGGACACATGTTCACTTAGAGCCAAGAAGACTGTCTCTTTCTTCATAGCAGTAGCAACAGCATTAAAGGATACAAATATGAATGGGATTTTTAATAAAACTAATTTTTAGCAAACTCATTTTTGTTCTTCTAAGATAAAAACAGCCTTATACTTCCTTTCTGAAATAGACACCTCAAGACGTTTTAATCTAAACACTGTCAAATACGCTGCCTCTAGATCTCCCATTCGATTCTCGCCTGGAGTGCGGGGAGTGCCTTCTGTCTGGAGTTTGCATGCCCTCCCCGCAGTTGGGTGGGCATTCGAGAGACATGTGTAAATGGGCGTGCCTTCGTTGAAAGTTGAACGTCGACCTGGCACCTCAGTGTTTGTGAAAATCTACTGCCAATCATTAGTGGACCGGAGTTCTGCTGTGGCTACCCCTAACCGGGAAAAGCCGAATGACAAACAACAACAACAACTGTCAAATACACTGCCAGGGAATTCCAGTCAAAGATTTCGAAAAGATGGTAACTGGCCACCATCTCCTACTTCCAGGAACATCTGCGAAAGAGAATTGTCTGTTGCTGGAGAGGTTCAGTAGCTGTCACCATAAAGGTGGGCTACCTGTGGTTAGTGGTAGAGGTACTGAAAGAACTAGAAGAATGGGAAGAAGAAGAAAGGGCAAACAACTTGCACTTAAGACCTGGAACCATTACGATGGAAATATACTTATATGCATTAACTGAAATGAAGGAATGCATATCTCAGAAGGATGCTAAGAAGCTGTGGGAAGAGATCAAGGTGGTAGTCAGGAAAAATGTGGACACATTTAAATGGAGGAAACAAAAACAAGATGGTAGGAAGAGTAGCAGGTGTATATCAAGACAGGAAGGGAAATAGCTGGCAGGTGAAGAAGACAATAGCTAGATTACAAAGGGAACTCTACCAAGGCCTAATCTAGGAGGGAAAGCACTTTCAAGGACTACTTACATCTCTCTCTCTACACACACACACACACACACACACACACACACACACACACACATATATATATATATATATATATATATATATATATAGGTTTACCATTAAATAGTTGCACGATGTATCTGTGAACATCATATGTTCGAAAACAAATAATGAAACAATGAAAATATCGAGGTACACATCAGCGAACTCATAGTGTCGAACTGATCTGGATAACACGACCATTACTGAAGCAGACCGAAAGTCCATACCACTCTGGACCCAGGAACAAGTCCTACCATGGGTTCCAAGGGGGGCACAGGTCCAGTATTTGGTGGGGTTGCACTGGAGTATGCTATTTCAACTACTGACATTTTGGAATGCCGACATTTCATCCCCCGACATTATTTTTCGATAGTGTGACCATACGACATTTTTAGGTTTGGTATTTTAATGGTAAACCATACACATATATATATATATATATATATATATATATATATATATATATATATATATATATATATATATATATATATATATATATATATATATATATTGGGAAATAATTAATAGTAGGTCTGTAAGCACATTACTGAAAAAAATATTTGTAATATAAGGAATACAATGCTTTCAGTACATTACTGTAAATGAGACTGATATCAGGATATCAATTCAGTATTTAGGTCTATCATTGATTTTGTAAGTTGTAGCTATTTATGACAGCTGATATTAATGCAATATTTCAAAGTAGATCCAAATGAATAAAACCAGTACTACTGCAGATTAACTTCAGCTCACACAAAAATATATAATAAATCAAAGGCAAAAATGTAGCGAAGAAACAAGACAGAATAAAATAAAATAAAAAAGTTTAATTGGTTAGCGCTTTCACATCAAACTGGATGCGCTAACCAATTAAACTTTTATATTTTATTTTATTTTGCCTTGTTTCTTCGCTACATATTTGCCATTGATTTAATATTTCAAAGTAGCATATTTCAACTAAGGAAGTCAAGCATTATTTTGTATAGTGCACTGTGACATGTTCAACTCCACCATTACTTGATTTCAAACACTGTCCTGCCAAGTATGCAAGTATGCATAAGCATGTCCCATTTCAGTCTGCATACTCTCTTTTACAGTACTTCAATAAAGATTCATAAAAATAAAACTGTTTTAAACTAAGAAATTTAATATTGTCCTGCCCCTTTAAAAAACTCACATCAACACATAAAGACATTTGACGACCTTTATTAATATTAATATTATTATTACCACTCTCAACGATCTCAGGGCAGCGTACCAACTCACCCTGGCCAATTCATACATCAGGGCAGTGTACCCACTCACCCTGCTACATCCTCCACCAGGGCAGCATACCTACTCACCCCACAAACTTTAAATGGGCAGCGTGTCTGCTCACCTCTTTCAAACCAACCATTAACCAATAAAATTCACTTATAATCAAGCAGCGTCCAGCAACCCACTTGATTGCCAGCTCACATGCATGACCACCTTCCCTCGAGGGAGAACAGAAGAGGACAATCCTGTCCCTTTTCTCTGCCACCAGCCTGCACCCAGTCTGTTCCCCCTCCTATTCCATAGCCTTCACAATGCCTTCTAAAAACAACTTCAAGTGAACGTTAAGCAAATCCAAACCAACATCATTCAAATGCACCCCATCTGATCTGATTGATACCAAATTACCTCACCATCCAAAAAATCCCTGTGTTCAATAGTATACATTCCTAACACCCTTAATTGCCTAGCCAATCTCTGATTAATAAACCTCCTAACCCACTCAATAGCCCGATGACTAAGAGCATTTCTCCAACTCAAAAGTGGAACTAACTCTGACCAAGTTTATACACATTCCCAGGTACAACATCTGTAACTTCAACAAATCCTGTAAAATGATATCTACCAAACACTTCTTAGAAAAGATTCCAAGATCATTACCTCCCAAATCAATCACTAATATTCGAGGATACCCTACCCTCAATCTTATCTGCTTAAACACATGCATCAACCTGTCCCATCTAAGCCCTCTAACCCCATGCCATGTCACTGACCATCCTAAATGAGATAAACCCAAATTTTTTACTATCCTCCCTAACCAGTGCATGTTTCTCTGCCCAGTGGATATAAGAATGACCCATGATGACAATCTGCTTTCCTAACAACAAAAAAAAAAAAAAAAAAAAAAAAAAAAAATTAATAACATACAAAACAAAACTTTATCTAATATATGATAAAAGTGCATCTGAAGACCACCTCCCCACCGTTTTAATAACCTCAATGGAACTGCCCTCGCTAGCTAAATCTGAAGACCTACCAATTCAAAAGGAATGAGCTGCAAACCTTTCCACTGGAAAACCCATACAACAAAAATCCCTCCTAATGAGATGTATGAATCTACCGCTTGTCACTCCCTTCCCATACGCCGAACAGAAAACCAAACCATACAAGTTCCTTATCCGAATCTGTCTTAATTTCTTGGCCCACCTTACTGGACAAAGCCCAACATTCTTATCAGCCTTGAGTACAACCACTGAACCTTTATCCAATTGATCTGTCTTAGTCTTTTGCAATCCAGTAATAACCACCCCATCACTTATTATTACAAAAATAATGATCCTAACAACTCAGACACTCGGAAGGCACCAAAATATAACCATACACACAATGTAAACCACATAACATAATCCAATGAACTACCTTCTAATAACGCTAACCCTTTCAACAAAACTTTCAACACCTCCCTGGTCAGTGGCCATCTCATACCCCCACATTTCCCATCCACTTTCCCCCAACCTTTCAACATACGTCCTACTGTCCATAACTTCGTAAAATCCTGTAACCCTGAAACCTGTACAAATATGCTAATTGCAGCCAAATCCACCCTAACCATTTGCAAAGCCTTACCCAACCCCCAAGCTCAAGCTAAATAGCGCAGCAACAATTCCTCTGACCACACCCCTTCCTCTTCTGGCAATTGTAGAACAAACTGATCAAATTCACAAAGAGCCCTACCATAAGCCTTCCTGGCATAAAGACCCAAGAATGACACACCAACCTCCTGGCTACCTCGACGCAAGGTTCCACACCTCCTCCTCCTCTAGGAGGAGTTCCAGCACTTCCTCTGCCCCTGGAGCCAGCAGACAAAATCTGTAAAACTGAATTTGGGACAAACTATCAGCAATGCCGTTCCTCACACCAGCACATGCACTCCTGTAAATGAAAAGTTTATTAACAGACTCTTTAAAAACAGTTTATGTAAAATCAACAGTAACAGTTCTGACTTACCTGTCTTCATTTGCAAAACCTGCACCAGCGCCATGTTATCAGAATGGAAAACAACTCTCTTGCCACGTAAACGGTCCTTCCAAACTACCGAAGCTGCCCAAATAGGCGTCATCTCTAAAAACACATCACTTTTCCATTCTTCCTTCCAAAGTTAAGGACATTTAGCTTCAAGCCACCACCCCCCCAAAGTAAGCCCCCATGCCAATGCCCCCAGCTGTGTCCGAGAACAACCGAAGTTCCTCTTGCTCCACCCAGTCTGCCAAAAAGAAATCTCGTTGATTTGTTCCAAAAAACAGGTCCACAACAAAAACTCCTCCCAAGCCAACTTGGTCACCCTAACCCAATTGTGTTTACTCTTGCCCCCTTTCAACAAAAGTGCTACTGACCTAAAAAAGTATGCCCAGGGTATACTGCTCGACATGAAAAGTTCAAAAGTCCTAACAACTCCATAACTGTCTGAATCCATACTTTATCCTTAGCCACAACTGATCTTATCTCTGTCTTCAGCCTGTCTATCGTATCCATAGGCAAACAAAACAGTCCCCGTTCAGCATCCACCTTTAATCCCAAAAACTCTAAAGCTTTGGCTGGACCTTCCAGCTTATGTTGTGCTAATGGTACCCCTAATTCCTCACACATGCTCGTAAATTCCCAGAAACCTTCCTGCACCCTTAAACATCCTTCCCCAACTAGCAAGAAATCATCCAAATAATGAACTGCCTTCTGCGTACTCACTCTATGTTGCCATACCCACTGTAGCACCATACTAAACTTCTCAAATATTGCATATGCCACAGAACAACCCATTGGCATAGCTTTGTCAAAATAATATTTGCACCTACTACCATCCCCAGCAATGGCCAATCATCCTTCTTGATTGGCAATAAACGAAAGGCAGACTCAAGAACCATTTTTACTAACCATGGCTCCTTAAAATCCTTAATCACCTTGATGGCATCATCCAAGGATGCATAATGAACCTTGACATCCTCCCTCGCAATGAAATCATTAACTGAGCCCCCTTCCCGACATGACAAATGGTGGATCAACCTAAACTCCCCAGCCCATTTCTTGACACCTTGCAATTAACAAAAGGCAGGCTGACGAATGGACCCAATAACCGGCCAGCGTTACCCTCCTTCTCCACCAATCCCTCCAATATATCCTTGATACCATGCACTGAGTGTAGATTCTTGTGAACAACCCCATCTCCAACCACACTAGACTTAACAGAAAACCCATCTAATATCTCATCTCTAAGCAAGAGGTCAGGAAATCCTTGGACCATGCCACATAAAACCACCATCTTAATAGGGAAAGGACCCATTCCCCTATTCCCCCTAGCGAATCCACTTCTCTGGGATACACAAAAATCACCTCTACCCCTAACAGCTTGCAACCCTTGAATGTAGGGAAAGCCGCCCTCCCTTGACATGAAGTTCAAATTCAAAGCAGTGAGGTCACGGTGACTACATTGAATGGCTGAATGACTTCCTCCACACCTTGAACAAAAGTTTAAGAATTTGCACCCTACCCATGAACAACAGCCACTATTAAAGGACCAACTCATCCCAACTCCTTATCCCCCTTTATCCAGTCTATTGAACCCCCCCATAAGTATCCATCATGGTAGCCAACCTGATATTAGGATGACACACCTCCCAGGGAAGTGAATGATCCACTGCCTTCCTCTTATGGAACATATGATCATACCATAGCCACGCATTCCCTGGCCATAAACATTGTAAGAAAATAAGCCAAAAGGGGCAAAGCCAAAGACCCGTCCTTTTTGAGCTGCACAGCCATGTAATAAATAAAACCTGCTACCCAATTATCCCAAGTCCTGGGGTGAATTTTACCTATTCTTTTCCTACCCAAAGCCACCAACGCAGCCAACAAATCCTTACTATTAGCCAACTCTGATGCTGCCAAATGCTGCACCCATTCCACATCAATTAACTCAAATACATCTACATATTCCCCTTTCCAAATACTTTCCTTCACTGATGATGGAATGTGCGGGGACAAAAAGAATGCTCATGACCCTTGTCCCAACGCCTGTGTGGTTAACCAATCCCCTAGGCGAAGACCAAATTTAGGACCTAAGTCAGAACCTAAACCAGAGCCATGACCCTGCACTACCCCATATTACATTTTCCCCACTGGACCCAGATGTCCCTGCAACCCCCATCTCTGCACACCCTAGCACATTCCATTCCCTGCCACAGTCCCTACCTCTGAGCTCCCCCTCTTCTTCACATACCCCTGCATCCTCACTGCCCATCTCTCCTACCAAAACTGATGAAGCAAAAACATTACCTAAGCCTCCATCTTGAGACCCACTTGGAGCAGATGAGGCAGCTGTGACCACCTCCTTTGCTGTATGCTGCCTTTTCCCCTAAGCTGTAGCTGTCAACGTGAAATGCTGCCTCTTCTGACCAGGTGCCTCCTCCTGCTACGCAACCACCTCTGACATCACAACCACCTGGAAAAGTTCCTCAGCCTGAGCCGCTATGACCTGCCAGTGCTGCTGCAGTCTCAGTAAGTTAGCCATCTGCAAAAAAAGAGAAATAGAAAAACACTCGCACATTAATACCCAAACTGCATCGAACATGCACCTCCCCTCCCTTCCTAACCCCTCAACAGTGTCAGCTGTAAATCTTACCCTACCTAATGCCTCTATCCATAAACACAAACCTGGAAATATCCCATCACACAGTACCGCCCAAGCACGAGTGCCAAGTAGCACCACAAGCATGCCTCTCCCTAGTAACCTCATCCATAACTCACATATCATTGGTATATTTATTTATGTTTGTGTTTTTTTTTTTTAATAAGCTTACTGGTATCAAACCCAGCACCCTCTGCCTATAATCATAAAACCTACCGCTACCCTCCTCAAATTGTAATTGTGTTGAGTTTCCTGTGGGGGGTATATATAATGGTAAGTAGTCCCATAAAGGTTTACTTCTAGCTGCAAAATTACAGGGCAATAATATTAGCATATTAACTAAAAGGTTCTGCAATTACAGGAAGCTATCCTAAATGTAATTGTCAGTCCTACCAAGTCTCAAACGCAGAGCCCTGTACCATAGTTAGAGCAATGTACCACTACCCATCCGAGATACCAACAATGTAGGTAGCAATAAACACATCACCAGCATGTTTATCATATTTATTATTATTATTATTATTATTATTATTATTATTATTATTATTATTATATTTTTTATATCTTATTTTCCCCTCCAGGACCCTGGCTCCTTTTGTATGGTGTTTGCTTTCATAAACTCCCTCCCCAGCTCTCCTACCCAGTGCAAATATAAAGGACACCCATTTGTCATTCATTGAGCACACCCAGGCCAGTACTATTGTGCACACAGAACTACTGTGAACTTGCTAACAAGGCTGTGCATTAGACTTATCTGTTTCTTTCTTTTTTTTTTTTAAGTTTTCTACCCAGCCCAATACTATCATGCACACAGCACTATCGTGTACTTGATAACAAGGCAGCCTTAACCATTTACAACCACCGACTTAACCAGAACCCTTCAAACCAGCAAACTACCAGTCAAACCACAAAACCACCAGGGAAATGACAGGGCCATGACAAACTGGTAGCGTTGTCGCCTCACAGTTAGACGTTGCCCGTTCGATTCTCAGTTAGAGCGTCTTCTGTGTGGCGACATGCGTGAACGGGCGTTCCTTCGTTGAAGCTTGTGCGTTAGGCCCGGCAAGCTAGCACATAAAACTCTACTGTCAATCATTAGCGGACTGGAGTTTCGCTGTGGCAACCCCTAACTGGGAAAAGCTGAAAGACACAAAAAACCCAGCCCAGTACTATCATGCACACAGCACTAACGTGCATTGATAACAAGGCAGCCCTAACCATTTACAACCACCGATGTAAGCAGAACCCTCCAAACCAGCGAACTACCAGTCAAACCACAAAACCACCAGGGAAATGACAGGGCCATGACAAACCACCTGAGGAAGGACAGGGCAACACACCGCCACAATCCTAAGCCACCAACGATCCAGAAACAGGCAAATGAGAAAATAACAAAAGCAATCCTCAGCTCCACCAATGTGCCATGAGACCACCAGGGAAACTCAAGGAATCATTGCAAATGACACTCAAGTAAGCCATGCACCACACAGCACACAGCCTGCTCCCACGCTAAGACACCATTCACTTCCTCCCAATCCCCCCATTCACACAGCCACACAGCTGTCACCCACCTCCTACCAGTTAACACCCCCCCAAACTGCAGCATTCAAATGACAGAGACAAAAAAAAAAAAAACACCACACCTGCTCCTACTGAAAGACCCCCTTGCAGCCACACTCTCCAATGCCTACCAACCACTGAAGTACCTACAAGGTTGTCTGGATGTGGGTTAGCTTCAACAACACCAACTCACACCAAAATGTGACCACTTCCTCTATTTACAAATATATAACAGCTATTTCAAGTCCCTCCCTAACCTACATCACTTCCCCTAAGCTCTCAATCTACTTAACCCTTTATTATCCAATGCCTAGCCCCTGTAATCTAACTTACCAAATCAAAATCCCTTCCCCTTTACTGCTAGGGTATCCCCCTTAACCCTAACTAAAGAGGGTTCAGGACAAATTGGCTTGTCCCAAACCTCATCTGCACAACTTGATATGTAATTTTATTGAGTGCATTTTCTCTTTTGTGTCTCCCCACCCTTTTTTTGTTTTTTTTTTATTTTATGTATGCATTTCTTTGCACTTTATTATTTTTTTCTCTCTTATTTATATTCATTTTTCTACAATAACAAAATTCCTTGGAATGACCCAGCCACATTCCTCCCAGGCTAAGGAGAGCTCACCCTCTAGATACCTGCTCGTAGGATCAAGCAGGTGGCACTCGTGGGCACCTTGGCATGTGGCAATATGGAAAGCCAAACAGCATGACGCCTTTGGAAGCTGGTTGAGGACATGCTGGAAGACATAGTTTTGCAGAGGATTCAGCAAGTTCAGAATTCAATGCAGTATGTAGAAGACATGCTGTCCCAGCTGGTGCAGATCATTGCACCACCACAGTCCCCTACCCCCTCAACACCGTGGTCCTCCACTGCTGCATCATCTGGCAGTGGAAATGTTTGAGTTTCTTTGGGCTGGTACTCCTGCAGGTGCTTCAGCTCTTCTTCCTTTATTCTTTCTTCTATACCTTCTTACCTATTTCCTACCCGCACTACTTTCTCATATAAAAAAAAAAATGAAACAAATGGGGAGATTTATCCCCTGACAAAAACATAGCGGTCCACCTCTCCCCCCTTGTCTAGCAAAAAACTTTTACTGTTTTCCTTTCTGTGTTCCTCTATTTATTGTGTGTCCACTTTTTCAAACTTTTTTTACCTCTTTCTTTTTATTTTGTAATTAAACTATCATGTTGTCCAGATAAGGATACCATGAGACAAGATATATTAAACCTTTTATTTTTTTTAATATCAATAATAAAAGGCACACACTCCACAGCTTGCCCCATGTCTTTTAAACATGACTGTCGATGGTTGCTTCTGTCCCTAATATGTGACTATATCCTAAATACTATTAAGTAATATAAAGTTTACAGTTTTCCCATAGTATAGTCTTTTACATTGGCTTAACTATTGACTTCAGATATTCATGCTTTTCATGCTTGTGAGTGTGTTTTACAAAATACCTTTGCTCTTCCTTATTTATAACAAATGCACTGCACTTAGCTTATTTACATGTAAGTGTAGAGGCATTTCCTGCCATATGCCCTTGTGATCTATATACTGACTATGAATACCACCCAATGTCTCTTGCATTTCTAATATCATGACAAGAATGGACCTCAGTCCTAAGTCAAGGTATGATTAGAGTTCAAGACATTAGTATTTCTTCAGCTTTGATTTTTTAAGCAAGAGAGCTCTGCTCTGCACCCACAATATACTCAGAATTCCCTTCTTCTGTAATTCATACAGGGTTTCACATATTATTAGTTGCATATCTAAGTACATCTGTAAATTCCTTTTTATTACACCAGCTACTTCTACTGCTGATGGAACTGCATGAGTATCTTTCTTCCATACTGCCCTCATTTCTGCCTTCAACTACTTTTATTTTATAACTTTGCATCTGTATGTATGTAAGACACTGTAATTACTGGGTTAAGCAATTTCAATGTTCAGTGTTACTTTTGTCTTTTTTATGGACCACTAAATCTGTTTTTCTTATATATTTTTTTTAATTGTTGGTAATGAGTGTTCCCATGTGATAAACACTTCATCATTCTCTATAGTGCTTTGTAGTTCAGGTTTCCAAAGCTTCTCAGCTACTTCTGGATAGCAGTGTGTTCACAAACACCAGTGAAACAGTCTTGCCACATTATTATACCTTTCAGCAAATAGGCCTTCCACCATGAGTGTATCTTATCCAGCAACAAAATGTGCAACTGTTTCCAGTTATTTCTAATAGAGCCTGCATGTGTCTGTTTCTTCCATCTTTTCAACAGATTTTGAAAACCAACATGATGTAGTCCATTATCCTGGCCCACCATTATTAATCTTTCATCTGTGAGTTTCAATTCACCACTCTATAACCATCCCTGTGTCAAATCTTGGTCAACATGAGGTTGTTACAGGATATTTCTGTACTTGCCACTAAATTCATGGATACCCCCATTTCTTTCCCTCTCTTCTGATCCTTCCCCTTATGCTCCTTATTTTTTGTCTACCTCTGGTTTGATTTACATTCGGACTTGACACTGACATGCTTCTGTTAAACAAAGCAAAGCTATTATCTTAGACTTCTTCACATTTTAAACTTTCACTATGTTTGGATCTCAAGAGATCAGCAAATATGTATGCAGTCCCATGACTGGAGATCTACTACATGTAATCAGTTTTGAGGGTGCATAAACCTTTTCACAGAGTGAGGAATATATAATCTTGATATGCCCTCATTTTTATGTATAATTTGATAAGCATCTGATCCAATAAATTATGGGGGCCAGTCGATCACCCTAAAAGTGTAAGTTAAGACAAGAAGAACACATTGATTTATAACGTGGACTTGTCCAGGTGGTTTTCAATATCAGTTTTAATCTTCTGAAGTATTCCTTACTGAGGTTTCTTCTAATTTGTTCACATTTCATTGTTGATCCTTCATCGATTCCCAAATATTTATGCAATCCCTCCTGCTCAAGTTCCTGTGCACCACATTACTGTCCCCGGTTGATATTTTCTTGATGTTGAAGGTTTTCTGTTTTAAATGATGCTTTTAAACATTTATCAAGACCAAATGTTATTATTATATCATTTGAGAAAGTTAAAACCACTTGTATTTGTGCTTTTGTCTTTTCATCTGATAAACTTTACAGTTGTTAAGTCATCCGCAATGAGAAATCTTTAAAGAAGGTTGTTTTCTGGGAGCCAAATTGTAACCATAGCCAAATCTGTTAAGTAAACAGCTTAATGGGTTAATGGTAAGAAAAAATAGCAGTGGCAATAAAGAATCTGCCTGGAGTATCCCCCTTTGATTTTTTTATCTGTATGAGAAAGGTGTTATGTGGTTTTAAGAATGCCGCTATGTCCGCAATTGGAAAACTATCTGATTTATGAAAGCTTAGTCATGGTCGATAGAACAGTCCAGTACAAGATAATCATGTGAATGCTCTTTACACTTGTTATTCAGATACTTGCATTTTAGCCAGACATGTTGTGGTTTGCTTGATTTTATTTTGATATAAGCCAGGAGTCCCTGATGCCCAGCATGTCTGGTTGATGAAAATGAACCCAAGTTTCCACGAAGAGAAATTTGGTATTTGTTGCAAGGTGGATGACTCTACAGCTAAATAATAATTTATTCACCTATGGGGTTACAAAGTAAATAAGGGACCAATGTATGAACAGTAAATGCTATAATTTAGTATAAAACAGTAAAGCAAACCATAGGTGTCTTTTAAATGAAGAATGTCTGTCATATTACCTGAGAAATCATCCGAAAAAACAGGCACTTTAAATATAGATATTCAGAGAATATAAAACATTTCTGGTTTTGAAAGTCTGGAGAGAAAAAGGAAAGGACAAGTTGGTAAATTTTAGTTAGAAAGTCAATTCAAAGAACAAAACAGTGTAAGGGATTTTCCCACAGGGATGGTTAGGTATGAAGAATGCAGTAATGAACCCAACCAGTCATTTTGCTGTAGACTAACTCTAGTCTGTGCATAACAAGGTGCAGACTAACTCTAGTCTGTGCATAACAAGCAGTGATGAGCCTCAGCCAGTCATTTGTTTGTAAAATAAGCAGTGAATAGCCCCAGCCAGTCCTTCAGCTGTAGACTACCTCTAGCCTGTACATAACAAAAAATAATGAGCCCCAGCCAGTCTTTCAGCTGTAGACTACCTCTAGCCTGTGCATAACTAGCAGTGAAGCCCCAGCCAGTCCTTCTGCTGGAGACTAACTCTAGTCTGTGCATAACAAACTGTGATGAGTCCCAGCCAGTCATTTGGTTGTAGACTACCTTTAGTCTGTGCATAACAAGCACTGATGTGCCCCAGGCAGTCCTTCTGCTGTAGACTACCTCTAGCCTGTACATAACAAGTAGTGAAGCTAATATTTCTGAATGCTGTTATAAGACTTGTGGAAAAATGCATTCCTACCAAGGAAGACAGTGAATGCCTTTACTTTATGTAATGTCATTTGGAGGAAGAAACTAATATCAGGAGAAGAAAAATATGCTGCATGCTCCCTTTTATTTCAATGCACATTTCTAGCTAGGGGTTGGAAGGGTGGCCTAATGGTTAAGGTGTTTGCCTTACAAACACAGGGTGGAGGGTTTGAGTCTCACAAGTGATAATTGGCTAGGCTTAAAATGGCTTGCAAGGGCAGTTAACCTAGTACTAACCTATGAACCTATAATATTTGGGATATCTAAATAAAATATAAGTTATCAGACTTCAGGATAAATATAGTTATAAAAAGCATTTCTGTAACTGAAGCACACAGTGCATGACTATAAAGAGTAGGCAGCCCCCTATGCACCAGCTTTGGTGGAAAACACAAACAGTGCATACAATAACTTTTTTTGGCCAGCCTTGCTGTCAATGATCAAGTATCCTTTCTTGTTCCGTAAGTCTACTTAACCCTTACTGCCTCCCTCAGACTTTCTCTTACTCTAATCGGGGCCATCACAGATGTTCTCTGACCGTTGTTGGGGCCATTGACAACTATAATGCACCTCAGGACAGAGTTAAACATGTTGCTATGAAAGATTTTTAATTATACCCTAGTTCCCTTTCCTCTATGCACCAACTCACAGTGCTATAACAACATGCAAAGGGCATGCAAAAACTCTACCAGTGCCCTGCCTTGCTTAACAACAATGCATCCTGAGACCACATCCTCTCCTAGGGATCAAGCCCAGCCTTCCCTAGTAACAATGCCTGCTGTGGATCAGCCATGAAGTTAGCCCATGTAGATTACCATCCCTCCTTAGGATGATCAGGAGCTCATTCTCATTTTCCAGCACCTCAGATACCTAAGTCACTAATCAAATCTAGGTCACCTGGGCCACAGTCAGGGTTTTGACCCTCAGTGACAACAGTGCATATAATAATGGATTACAAACAGAAACATGCAAGCTGTGTTTTCAGACTTCTCTTGTAGGAGACACATTCCTGAATTTCATATGGAAGACAGCAATACACTTGTTTCACACAATTTTAAATTGTCTACTAAAGTTTCGATCAGATAATAAAGAATTGTAATAAATGGGCATTTTTGAAGTAAGTGGGAATCAGCACAGTGTAGTCTTTTAAAGCGCATTTACTTCAGCTTCACAGACTACATAAAAAAAAACTGATGTAAGAAAATTAAATTCCAGATTTTCAGTGAAGCAACATGGTTTCAAGTTGAATTTCAGAGTTCACCTGGAGTGTTACTTAGCATTATTCAGTATTTCAGTTGAGCAGCAATCTACATTCCCCAGCAGCAGAAGTCAGCGACGACCAAAAGTGACACTTTTCATCAGTTTGAGCAGCCCATTGATGCACACACTACAGTTATTAGTTATCTGAGTCAAAAGCATTGCACATTGTTCAAAAATAGCACTAACATATACAGCAGATGCAGTCTACGATTATAATATGTCAGGATGCAAGAATGTGTCTAATCTAATTATGAATCCATAATATTAATATTTTCCAACAAAGCAGTGGATTGTCTTGAGGCAGTAGTCCATGAAACTTAAACTATAATTTAGTTAATAAATAGCATTTTATTTTGAACCAGCCTTATGCATGCATAGCTTACTGTTAATGTCTGAACAGAATAATCAGTTTTAATATTTAGCTTAATGCCCTTAAGATGAAGGGGAAATTTAAGTTAGCAGAGTAAGATTTAGGTGGCAAACCTTCAGACAAGATGATATGAGTGAACTGATGAGCAAAATCACAAGAAATATGAGGGATAAATGAGGTCATTTTAATAAGTTAGATCTTGAATTTTAAAACATATGCAACCAAGCCATCAAAGTAAAAAAAAACAAGCAAACAAAAGGAAAAGTGCACTGCTGCAATTGCAAAAGTTAAACACGAGCACTTTCAAAGAGATATAGCTAGAGCGAGAGATATAGATTCTGCATATTTAGGCGAACCATATTACTATTCCTATAAAACCAATCAGAAGACAAGGAATCTTAAAAATAAAGAAGTATATAGCTTCCCAGAATCACACTGAACAAATCATGGTATTAAACACCTTTATTCAGCAAAGGTAGTCAACCATAATTACTTTCCTTTCTGCTTAGAACTGCACTCCTAGGTGACTAGGTAAAATATTTCTGCATATCTCACCAAATTGATTTCCTATAAAATCACGAAAAAGCTCCCCATGACTAGACAATACAATCTATGCATGACTCGCTGCAACTGTAATGGCCTCCAAAGAACAAAAATGTCTCTCAGGAAGGCACAGATCCTTGAGAGCACCCCTTGCCATAAAAATTAATAAAACAGGCAACCTTCTCTGACCAATAACCAAGATAGCTTAATTTTATATTAACTGGGTAATATGCCTTTCCACCAATAATGTAGGAAAGCAACCATATCAGGTGAGAATAATACTCATTTACACTCTTACTCTGTGTACTCTAAATGCAATAATGTTCAGCTTTTACAGATTTCAAGATAGGTCTGCTTTACAAACATATATCTAAATTAATAAACATGAACTGCGTGAATATAGAAAACAGCCAGGTGCCCCAGTCTTCCACAACCATGGTTAGAAGAAATGTGGTTATCAAACAAAAACATGTAATCACCACTTGAAGTTTACATCTAAGTTTACAGTTCTGCCCATTGTAAATAACATTACTCATTTCAAGCTTTGAAAGAATAATCTGCAAAACTATAGATTTGCAATAAATGGGAATCTGTACAACAAACTGATCTTAAAGGCAATTTATTCCAGATTCATAAGTTGCTGCACTTGCAGAATGTACAAAATCTTCTGTAAGCAAATGAAAGTCTGGCTCCTAAATGAGTTGATGGAATTTGGAGAAGAACGGTTTAAAGTTCAACAAGGAAGTCATTCAACTTAAGTTCATTTTTTAGATCAGTCATCATTACTTATTTTTTCAGTCCAGCAAGCACTAATCTATTCAAGCAGTTCGCATGCATATTATACATTTCATGTATTAATCGCTTTAGTAAAAATGATGAAGGCAGTTCAAAAATAGCAACGATGACTTGTTCTGCTAGCTCACTTTATAAATGCAACATCAAAATGCCTTACAATGTATCCACTCTAATCATGAAAGACTTCATTTTCATATGCAAAACTAAACAGCAGATCAACTTTTAGCAATGGTCCATGAAAATCAAACCATCACTTTGAAAAAAACATACTAACCTGTTCTCACAGCACTGACTTATTTAATAAAAACGTCTAAATAAAGTAATCAGATTTAATATTTAGTATTGTAACCAGAGGTTGAGATTACTATATTTATTTACTTATTTATTTGAAATGTCGTAACCATAAAAATAGGCTGGTCAATATACCCTGTTCAGGCACAGCCTGGGATGCAGAGGAGTAAAGTACATTATACAATAAAAAAGTAATATACATTATGCATCATACAATAACAAAATGCATATACAAAATAAATGCATATAGAAAATAGCAAGAAACACTATTCAAAATATTTGAAGCAAGGTGGAAATATGTACAATGTTTACACTATCTATAGGGTGGGAGTTCTCTAAGCAAAATTATATCTACATGTAGCACTTGCAAATAATGCAGTCACAGGAAAATGTCTTCATATTCATCACTGCTGCAGTACCCTTAGCTATTTGGGTTATATCCTGCCAATGGTATAACGGTCAGCCAGCTTCCCAAGCTTCACGGCACGTTCCATGCATTAAAACTGGGCAGTAGCTCAAGCAAACTAAAGGATAAATTTGGGTATGAAGCCTTTCAGCGCTTTACTGCTGCAAAGAGTACACTTCTCTGAAGCTTTTGAGGTTCGGCAGTCAGATTGTGCTTTTCTTTGCTGGGCAGATAAGTCCCCATTGAGGAAAAAAAAAATTCATTTTCTTAAATGTTGTTAATGTTTTATTATTCTTTTCTTTAGAAAAGTTATTTTAAAGCTAGGAGTGTTGTTTTAAAGTGGACTATCTCAAGGCCATAACATTCTTTTAAACTGAACACATTTCTTTCTGTTGGTTTTAAACTATAGAGTTAAATAATTGAAAAAATATTATGTTTTCCAATGCAGGTATACTGTAGTGGTCTAACATGATTTTTGCTTTAATTTTTCAGTCAAAAAAGTAATATTTGGACTTCTTGTTTTACCAACATTTGCTGATTTTTCTTCACTGGAATGAGACACCATTTTTGGCTGAACTATGGAAAAGTCTACCAGTCCAATGGTTGATCCTTCTTCCAGCCAAAAAAAGAAAAAAATAAACAAGCAGCCATTGCCACCACAGCAGGCTAGCAATTTGCCTTAACCACAAGTGGGTGATTTTACTGTGGCCATTTGTTCTACTGCAGACCACTCATCCTTTACACCATATCCATCTGGTGCAGCACCTACAGTACCTACAGACCGGGGGGGGGGGGGGTAGCCACATCCTCTGCAGCTGTTGGAGTCCCCTCAGTGCAAGGTAGATAAATTCTTATTGGTCCTGGGAGAGGGAATAGGGAAGGTGTCCCTGTTGTGTCAGAATGCTGTGGTTATCCCTTGGAAAGCACCTGCTGGCATTAGTAACGTGGTTGGTCTCACTTTTCCTGTACAAAACAAACAGAAAATCAAGCATGTATCTACCCTCCTTATATTTCTTTGGAAAGGAGAAGTTTATTGGGCCTTGATCAAGGTTTAATTCAGGGGACTGACTGTTCTAGTAAAGTAGATTTTGATAAAAGGAAATTGATTCTCCTTTTCCTGAAGAGATTCAAGATTCTGAATCAGAACAGCAAGATGTAGAGGAGGCTTCAAGGTTTTGTCCCCAGATTTCTGATTCAGACTCAGAAGAGAGCTCAGTTTCTAATTCTCCCTGGAGGTTTTTCTTCTTTTTTTCTGAGACAATTGATAGAATGTCCCAGCATTTTCAGTGGGAGAGCGCTGAGGTTTTTCCGTCCCTCAGAAAATACTATGAGTTTTTACAGAATGATTTTCCATAACCTACATTCATTCCTCCTGTATTGTCTGCTTTATAGCTGCTTTATATGTTCATAGGTTCATAGGTAGGTACTAGGCTATCTGCCCTGGGGCCTATACCAGCCCAGCCAAAAAGATACCCTGGCTTTTGCCACCCAAGAAAATTATTTTCCTGTGCCAGAGCCAGAGGTGATCCCCGGGGTGAATTTCCTATTTCCCATCCAGTCATCAAGATTTTTCTTGAAGAGTGCTAATGAGGAGCTTTGTTTGATATAGATAGGTAGTTTATTCCAGAGTATGGGAAGTCTCTGGGACAGGAATCTATCCCTCCGGCATGTTCTGTTTATTGTGGAGACATGGTTTAGGTCCCTAGAGCGTGTAGCTCGGAGGGATTGGGATTTCTTTAAGTGGAGCATGTCCAACAGCTCTGGATTTGACATAGCTTTGTATGTTAGGCAGAGATCACCTCTGAGTAGGCGATATGTGACGGAGTAAAGCTGGAGTTTTTTGAGACGGTCTGCATAGGGCATCTGTTTGAGGCCGGTAATCCTCTTTGTGAGGTATTTCAGCGGTATTTCCAGTTGTTGTAGATGTCTTGTGAGCTACATACTAAAAGGGGCATTGCACTCTATAATGGGTCTAATGAGTGATGAGTAGAGGGGAACAATGACCTCATTTTTTCTGGATGAGAAACCTTTTGTAATGAGGTGTGCCACAAAGAAGGATTCCCTGACTACTGTGGCAATGTGATTATCAAAGGAGAGACTACTGTCCACCTGTGTCCCAAGGTCTCTTATCACACTTTCGGTGTTAAGTATACTACTGCCTATGTTGTAGTTCATGGGTACAGAGTTTTTACCAAAGGGGATGACAATGCATGTTTTGGCATTGAGCTTGAGGCCATGGCTTTGACACCAGGCATCTGTCTCAGTGAGGCCCTTTTGTAGGATGTCCACATCATTAGGAGTTTTGATTATGGCTCCTAGTTTTCAGTCATCTGCGAACTTCATTAGCCAAAGACCTTCTGTGTTAGCCTGTACTTCAGAGAATTAGATACCAAACAGGACAGGACCCAGGACTGAACCCTGTGGTACTCCACTTGTCACTGGTCTGAAGTCGGATTTGGAGTCTGCTACTTTCACAGTGTAGGGTCTGTCAGTGAGCCAATTGGCAACCCATCTTGTGACATAGAGATTTATACCTAGTTTAGTGAGTTTATCTATAATTCCAGAGTGGGGGATGGTGTCGAAAGCCTTGGCAAGATCTATATAGACTGTGTGAACCACCTTACCCTTGTTAACGGCTTTGGTGACTGCTTCAAAGAAGTCTGTCAGGTTTAGGAGACATGATCTGCCTTTTACAAACCCGAACTGGGTGGGGTCCAGATTTTGAAGATTACCAATGTCTTTGTTTATAAGTTCCATGATGATACATTCCATGGCTTTGCAGACCAGGCTCATCAGGCTAATGGGGCGGTAGTTCCCGGGGTCCGTGGTGGCTCCCCCCTTGTGGAGTGGGATAACCATTGCTGTGCGCCATTCAGCAGGCACAAAGCCTGAGGTGAGGCTATAACTGAATATGGTACTTAGGTGGGGTGCCAGTTCGTTCTGTAGTTCATGTAGAATGCAGCCTGAGATGTTGTCTGGTCCCATGGATGCTGTGTTCTTGGCTTTGGAGAGTGTGTTTTTTAGCTGTGCAGCCGTGATTACAGGAACTTTGCATTCTTCCGGTATAGAGATGGGCTCTTTAGGGATGAGAGGTGGGTAAAGTTAGCACTGAACCTATCTGCCAGGATGTTGGCAATATCAGTTGAGTCTGTATATTTAGTGCCATTGTGCTATAACTCAGAGCAGATGTGAATGTTGCCATTGAGATTCTTGACATGCTATAGAATGCTTTGTGGATGTCTTTAGAATCAATGGCGATTTTGTTTTCGTAACTAGCTTTGGAGGATTTTATCAGGGATCGCAGTTTCTTACTGAGGCTGACCAGGGAGCTCCTCCACTCATGGGATTTTACTCTCTTTTGCAACAGTTTCTTCCTTCTGTTGTACAGTTTGTTTATGGCAGGGGACCACCAGATTTTGGAGGATAGCATCTTGGTTCTATTTGGGATAGCACAATCCATGCACTCATGTAAGTGCTTATAAAGTGCAATTGTGTAGGATTCAGTAGTCGTAACTGTATTGTCCATCTGCATGGGTGTCATGAAGTTCACCACTTCTGTCTTAAGAAGCATGAAGTTTATTTATTTATTTTATTATTTATTTTACATTTGTTGACCGGGCTAGTCTAGCTGGATATATGTCCATTTTCAGTAGAGGTCCGGGGAGAAAAGCTCCAAGCAAAAAAATGGGAAATTTAACAATGCATATAACTATGAGAAGTACAATAACTATGAGAAGTACAATACAGAGTTAGCACTCTGATAGAGAACAGTTATAAAATAAATTTGTAAAACTAAACACTTTTAGTGGAAATAAACTAAACAATTCTACAACTCACAGTAGAAGGTATAAGCAAGTCTTAGAAAAGGGAAAAGAATATATATATTATTCTAAAATTCCTGAGTAAGAGTCAGTAGTAGTAAGTCAATTTGGAGGTAGAGGTTATAGCAGCAGTGTATAGGGTTATGGATAGAAGTGAGAAAAGATGTCAGTCTGGGTTAGTGCATGGACAGAGCCAAAGAGCTTTGAGATGTTCTTTAAGAGATGTTTTTTTAAAAAGAGAAGTAGAAGCAAGGGAAGTTAAGTCAGCAGGAAGCTGATTCCAGAATTTTCCTGCAGTGTTTGAGAAGAGTGAATCCCCAGCTTTGTTATTAGCTTTATTAGAGGAGACTAGAAGTTTGTTAGCAGAGCGTAGTGTAGGTAGATTCGTATAAGGTGTAATAAGTTTAGTAAGGATAGGGGTATTATTAGGGTGGTATAGGATCTTTTGAGTAATAAGTAGTTGTTGATAGAGTATGTGGTTATGAAGTTCTAGCCAGCCATGCTGTCTGAGGTTAAGGCAGTGGTGAGTTTTAAAGGGGGAGCTTGTGATGACTCTAGTTATGCTATTATAACATGTAGAGAGTTTAGAGAGGTTGTTTTTGGATAGGTTGGTGTATATAACAGAGTCATAGAAAAGGGTGGAAATGAGGTGAGTCACGGCAATTGTTTTTCTTGCAGGAGGAGTAAGAAAGGGTTTTATTCTATAGAGGGTGCCAATGTGTACATCATAGTTGAGATGATTATCAATAGTTACACCTAGTAGGCGGGTTGTAGTCTCTGGGGTAATGTTGGTACCATTGTTAGAGGTTATGGAGAAGGAAGGAACAGGTGATTAATGAGTAGGAGTAAAGAGTAGTAGTTTTGTTTTTTGGGGGGATTTAGGAGGAAGCAGTATTGCATAAACCAGTCTTCAACCTTCTTAAAAACAGTTTGGGTGAGAGTGGAGAGAGGTTATACTCTTAGCTGTACAGATTAAGGTGGAGTCATCTGCATACTGAATACAGGTGGCTTGGGATATGTTAGTATGTAAGTTGTTAATAAATATGAAGAAGAGTAAGGGACCTAAGATAGAGCCCTGGGGTACTCCTATTTTTACTGGTAGTAGTGAAGATAGGATGCTATGCCAAAGTACTGCTTGCTGTCTATTTTCCAGATAAGATCTAAACCATGCTATGGCTTGAGGATCTAGAGAGTGAGCCTTTAGTTTGTCTAGCAGTAGGTTCTGGTTAACCATGTCAAAGGCTTTTGACAGGTCAATAAATAATGCAGAGGAATATGAGTTATAGGTTCATAAGTTTCATATGTTCATACTAGGCTATCTGCCCTAGGGCATTTATAAGCCTAGCCAGAGTTGTGTGGCTTTCACCACCCCTTAGGTTGAAGAATACTATACCCATTAGTTTGCCGTGCCTCTGTCCAGAAGGGATACAGAGATGATCCCCAGGGTAAACCTACGATCTCCCATCCACTGGTCAAGATTCCTCTTGAACAGAGCCAGCGAGGTGCTCTGTCTCACATGGACCGGGATTCTGTTCCACAGCATAGGGAGTCTCTGGGTGATGAATCTGTCCCTCCAGCACATCCTATTTATATCCGTGTTGAGGTTTAAGTCTCTTGCTCTTGTGGCTCTGGTGGATTTGGATTTTTTGAGTTGGAGCATGTCCATTAATTCCGGGTTGGACATGGCCTTTTATGTCAGGCACAGGTCACCTCTGAGCAGACAGTATGCAACTGAATAGAGCTGGAGTTTCTTCAGTCGGGCAGCATATGGCATATTTTTGAGCCCCTTTATCCTTTTGGTGAGGAACTTTTGGGGTCTTTCCAATTGCTGCAGGTGTCGGGTAAGATACATTCCGAATGGGGCATTGTACTCAATCATTGGTCTGATAAGTGAAGAGTACAGGGGAACAATGACCTCCCTTGATCTGGATGTGAATCCCTTCATAATCAGGTGGGCATTGTAGAAGGTCCTCCTAACCACTTTGGCAATGTGAGTGTCAAAAGAAAGGTTAATGTCAACTTGGGTCCCCAGGTCCCTGATAACCTCTTCTGTGCTTAATAGATTGCCACATATGTGGTAACTTGAGGTTACCTTGTTTTTACCAAAGGATATGACTATAAATTTTTTTGCGTTTAGCTTAAGGCCATGGCTCTGGCACCAGTTATCTGCTTCTATGAGATCTCTCCGAAGGATATCTGTGTCTGATGGATTTTCAACTATGGCGCCCAGTTTGCAGTCATCTGCAAACTTTGCCAGCCAGTCCTCCTATGTTTGCCTGCACTTCTGAAAAGTAGATGCCGAACAAGAGGGGGCCCAGGACTGAGCCCTGTGCGACACCGCTTGTGACTGGCTTGGAGTCTGACATGGCACCAGCAACTCTAACCCTGTGGGTTCTGTTCTTGAGCCAGTTTGCAACCCATCTTGTGACATATGGGTTTACATTTAAGCTGGTGAGCTTTTCTATGATACCCGAGTGGGGTATTGTGTGGAAAGCTTTTGCAAGGTCAAGGTAGGCTGTGTGAACTGCCTTACCCTCATCAATGGCCTTGGTGACTGTTTCAAAAATGTTGACCAAGTTCAAGAGGCATGATCTGCCCTTGACAAAGCCGAATTGGGTAGGATCCAATGTCTGTAGGTCCCCTATGTCTTTATTTATGAGTTCCATTATGATCCTCTCCATAGCTTTGCAGACCAGGCTTGTTAAGCTTATGGGGCGGTAATTACCAGGGTCCGTAGAAGCACTGCCTTTGTGGAGTGGGACCACAGTTGCCGTACGCCACTCTTTGGGTACGTATCCTGTGGTAAGGCTAAGATTAAACAGCAGCCTTATGTGTGGGTTTAGTTCCTCATTGAGTTCGTGTAGCACACAGCCGGGGACAGCATCCGGTCCCATTGATGCTGTGTTTTTAGCTTTAGAGAGAGCAGCTCTCAACTGGGCATTTGAGATGATTGGGAGGCTACACTATGCTAGGATAGATATTTCTCCTTTTGGGGAGGGAGGGAGAAATTTTCACTGAACCTGTCTGCCAGTATGTTTGCAATGTCTGTGGGTTCAGTGATTTTTGTATCATTTTGGACTAATTCTGCGCATATCTGGGAGTTTCCACCCAGATTTCTAACATAGCTAAAGAAGGCCTTACGATTGTCTTTTGAGTCCTTGGCGATTTTTCTCTCAAAGTTGGCCTTGGATAATTTTATGAGTGATCGTAGTTTTTTACTAGTATTGATCAGAGATGTCTTCCCTTTTAGGGATTTTGCTCTATCTTGTAGTAGCTTTCTCCTCTTGTTGTAAAGTTTGTTTATGGCTGGGGTCCACCAGATCAGGCGCTTGCCTTTGGTGGAAAGGGTCTTGATTTTATTTGGGATTGCTTGATCCATGCAATCCTGGAGGTGCTCGTAGAAAGCATTTGTAAGGGATTCAGCAGCGTGGGTTGTGGTTTCCAATGGCTCAGGGGCCTTGAAGGATACCACACCAGTCTTAAGAAGTGTGAAGTTGGCTTTTGAGAAGTTCTTCACTGTGGTCTTTTTTGTTGGGGGTGGGGGCGGAATGTGGATCTCCAGTGAGATTCGTTTATGGTCTGATCTCACCAATGAGAGATATACTTCTGGTGTGGAACATTTTGTCCCCATGTTTGTGATGATCAGGTCTAGTATATTTTCACCTCTTGTGGGAATGGTGACAAGTTGTTCCATAGCATTTGAGTTTATGAACTCCAGGAACCTTTGGGCTAAGGTATTGGGGCTTGAGTAATGTTCCCAGTCTATGTTTGGGTAGTTGAAGTCACCCAATATGATGGTGTTTGGAGAGACATTTATACTCTCCAGTGTCTTCAGGAAGGCTGTGTGGGGTTCCTGAGTTTGAGAGGGTGGCCTGTAACATGCTACAAACTGTAGAGCAGTTTTGCCTATGGTTAATTGCACCTGAATGGTCTCTGATGCTTCGTGAGTTGCCACCAGCCTGGAGGTGTGGGTATCCTTGATGAATATGGATACACCCCCTCCTTTTGTGGTACGGTCCGGGTTTTGGGGCCGGAACGCATGATATGAGGTAAAACCTGATAGTGCCGGGGTGCTCTCAGGAGTCTTGAACCATGTTTCAGTCACAGCACAGACATCGATGTTCTCCATACTGAGGAGGGCTTCGAGGGCATGCATCTTGAGATTTAGACTTCTGGCATTGAGCAGAATTACCCTTAGTTTTTTTCCATTATTGTTTTCTAGGGCGGTGGGTTTAGAATTTGAGCCTTGTCTAAAAAAGGCACTATGGGGGTGGCAAGAGCCTTTGCCAATATCCGAAACCCAGGGTGACAGGTGCAAGCCGTCCCTTGCGAAGCAGCGTGGCTTGTCAAGCATGTCATTCCAGGCAGACAGACATTGGATCCCCTTAGAATGACACCAGAAATTAAGCCAGTTATTAAAACTGATCATTTTGTCTCTGTATTGTGGCATCATTCTTGGTGAAGGTAGGATACTGCTCAGGGTCAGGGTCATACCAGCCTGGGCTACATAATCTGAGAGCTCCTTTATGTCTCTTTTCATGTAGTCCAGGGAGGTATGTCTCAGGTCATTCACACCGGCATGGACAATGACTGAGTCATACTTGTACTTGCTGTGGAGTGACCTGAGTGCTTGTGTTATGTGGCAGATTCTAGCACCCGACAGGCAGCTTACTGTGACCCTCTCGTTGTTCAGTCTGGTGAGTGGGACGTCAGTGTGTCTGACTATGGAGTCACCTATGACAAGTGTGTCTGGCATTGTGTTTGGCCTTAAGGGCTGTGACTGATTTGCACACTGACTTTGTAATCTATGTGTTGCTTGTGTTATGTCATGAGGTGGCAGTTGTTTGGGTGTCTGCTTTGGAGGCCTCTACTGTTTTAGTAGATTTTTGATCAGTGCCTCCGAGTATGTCTTTGTGTGTTTATGTGTTTGATTTGTAGTTGTGATAGTTCTATGTGAGACTGGGTTTATGGTGTGTGTGGTTACCTTCTCCTCCTGTCTGGTTTTGCTAGTCCTGAGTTGAGAGAGCTCAGCCTCCAGTTTGGCTATATAGTTGCATCTCTCGCATGTATTTGTGTTTTGTGGGAGGAGAGGGTTGTCTGTGTACAAGAGGCAATTGTAACATTGCCTCAATATTCCCAGATTCACCAGCTGAGCAGGAGAGGATGCTAGCAACTGACCCTTTGACATGCTAGAAGAAATGAAAAAGTTTGCTGTGTAACTGAGTCAGAAAGGACCTATAGGGAAGTGGGTACTCAAGGGGGTTTTAAGCTAGTGAAGTACTTTGTATAATATAGAAGTGCTTTACCTGACTAAAAATGCTTTAGGAACAAGTGCTGAGCTTTACAGATAGAGAATAGACTGTTTAGATTACAAGTAGAGCAGTTCTAAGGGAAAAAATGAAGAGCAGACTTTACGGAGCCAGAAATAGTTTAACCTTGTTTAACCAGCGCTGCCCGATGGTGCTCTAGTGGCAACTCCACGCTAAATGCAGAAAAGGCAATAAGTCAGTAGTACAGGCTAGCACACGTTAGTGGGCAGCCAAACAATTAAATTAAACAGCAAACAAACACTTTTCGACTTGAATTACACTAATTTCGACTAAAATGTACTTTTAAGTGCAGATAATAAAAAAAGCAGTAAATAACTATGAAAACAGTTAAAGCTTGCTCTAGGTAAGCAGTAGAAGGTAAAACAAATATAAAAAAACAGCAGGATACTTAATCAGGAAAGCAGTCACTTTTTTCAGTTCTCTGTAGCCAGGAAGACTCAACAGGACCACGTGAGCTTATTGTTACGATTTTCATTTATGGAGTCAGTAAAGGATAGAAGGGCAGTTGATGTACTGTGGAATGGCCTAAAACCATGTTGGCAGTAGGTTATTTTGTAATAAGTGGTTGAGTAGCTGTTTGTGAATACATTTTTCCATTATCTTAGCTAATGGGGACAGTAGGGCAATAGGGCGATAGTTAGAAAGCTCAGTAGATTGTCCTCCTTTATGTAGAGGGATGATATGGGATATCTTCCACAGAGCAGAGATTTTGCCCTCAGAGATAGATCTGTTAATAAGGATAGAGATGGGATAGTCTACAGCTTTAGTAACTATTTTTAGGTATTCAGATGGGAGTTGGTCAGCAGAAGGGGTGCAAGGCTTCAATTTTTGAAGTAGCTTATAGACGAAAGATGTAGATACAGGTTGTATTTGAAAGGTAGGTAAAAAAGTATTGCAGATATTTGGTTGGGAAGCAGTGAGAGGAGGTAAAGAATTGGCCAGGGTTTGAATGGCTTATGTAAAGTAGTTATTAAAGGCATCAGGGATCAGGCTGGAGTTGTTACTTTTGAAACCGGTTGGGTTTGGAGTGGTGGTGTGGCCTGATTGAAGAAGTTTGTTTATCCCACTCCAGAATTTTTGTGGGGTTTGTTGATTGGTTTGTTGGAGGCTGAGGTAGTAATCTTTTTTGTCTCTAAGAAGTTGGCTTTGGAGAAATATTTTACCATGGTTTCCTTAATGGGGGGGTGGGGGGTGGGGGGGTGGGGGCAGGATGTGGATATCTAGGGTAATTAGCTTATGGTCGGATCAGACCAATGAGGCGTTGACTTCAGGTGTGGAACACCGGTCACTCATGTTGGTAATGACTAGATCTAGGATACTGTTGCCCCTGGTGGGGGTGTGGATAAGTTGATCCAGGGCATTGGAGTTTATGAATTCCAGAAAGCGTTGAGTGAAGGAGTTGGTACATAAGTAGTTTTCCCAGTTAATGGTGGGATAGTTGAAATCGCCCATTATTAGGGTGTTTGGTTGAACCCTAATATTTTCCAGTACATCAAGAAAAGAGGAGTGGGAATCCTGGGGCATGGTGAGTGATCTGTAGCAAGTTACAATTTGGATTGCAGTTTTGCCCAGAGTTAGTTGCACTTGGATAACCTCGGCTGCATTATGCAACTAGCCTGGATGTGTGGATATCCTTAATGAATATGGACACACTTCCGCCTTTGGTGTTACGGTCCAGGTTAAAGTGCCGAAAAGTGTGGTATGAGTTATAGCCTGGTAGTGCAGGGGTGCTCCCTGGAGCCTTGAACCAGGTCTCAGTCACTGCACAGATACCATTTTAAGGAGTGCCTCGAGTGCGTGCGTTTTGAGATTTAGACTTCTAGCAGTGAGTTCCTCACCTTCAGTTTTTGCTTGCCTGTTTCTGTTATGGTGGCGAATTTGTCATTTGAACCTTGCCTAAAAAAGGCACTATAGGGGTGGCAAGAACCTTAGCAAGTATCTGGAATCCCAGGGGTGACAGGTGCAGGCCATCTCTGGCAAAGCATCGTGGTCTGTCGATCATATCATCCCAGGCAGACAGATACTGGATCCCTTTAGAATGGCACCAGAAGCTTAGCCAATTGTTGAAGTCAATCATTTTGTCCTTGTACTGCGGCATCATTCTGGGTGATGGCAGAATGCTACTCAGGGCTAGCGTCATACCTGCCTGGGCTACAAGATCAGAGAGCTCTTCCATGTCTCTTTTCATGTAGTCCAGGGAGGTACATCTCAGGTCATTCACACCAACATGGACAATGACAGTCATATTTGTACTTGTTGTGGAGTGACCTGAGTGCGTGGGTTATGTGGCGGATCCTGGCACCCGACAGGCAGCTGACAGTAACCTTCTCCTTGTTTAGCCTGGTGAGGGGAACAACAGTGTGCCTGACTATAGAGTCACCAATGACTAGTGTGTTGGGTATGTTGTTTTGCCTTATTGGCTGTGGTTGTGTGGCACACTGAACCTGCGGGCTATGTGTCATTTGGGTTGTGTTGGAGGATGGAGGATGCTTGCGTTTCTGCTTTGGAGGTCTTTGTTGCTTAGACAGATTATTATTGTGAGCCTCTGCAAATGTTTTTGTTTTACTATGTGTGGATTTTGGTGAGACTATGTGATGAGTGTGGTGTGGTGCAAGTGTTTACTTTCACCTCTTGACTGTCAAGTTCAGTCTTGATTGTCGAGAGCCTTACCTCCAGTTTGGCTAGATAAGTGCATCTCTCACAGGTTGTAGTTTTGGGTGGTAGGAGGAGAGGGTTGTCTGTGTACATGAGACAATTTATGCATTGCCCCAAGATGTCCAGATTCATCATATAGACAGGAGAGAACACTGGGAGCTGACCCTTGGACATGCCTGAATAAAAAACTATTTTCCTCTAGATAAGTGAGGAAAGTGAGTACAAGAGCTGTTTTTCTCTAAGCAAGTGAGGAAAGTAAGTACCAAAACTGTTTTCCTCTAGGTAATGAGGAAGGTTGAGTGCTGTAGTAATTAGTAGGTTATTTAGTGCTTACAAGTTCTGAACAAGTGCTGATCACGAATAAGCAAATTCAAGTGCTAAAACTAAGAATCGTATCTGGACTAAAGTAGTTACAGGAAAGGGGGAAACAAGTGCAAATGCAGGCTTTTAAATCAGAAAGTTGAGAGAGAGATGGAAAAACTGCCCAAATGGCCAATAACTACAATTTCTGGGCCAGAACCACTCCTTATTTGCTAGATAGGTTACCTAGTGCTTACCACTCCCATTGATAAGCTAGAAGGCTTCCCTCCAACACAGAAAGCTTGGGGGGGGGGGTCAGAAGCTTACATACAGTCCTGGATACAGCAAATCTGAATCTGGACTACACTAGTTACAGGAAAGGTTTTTTTTTTTATAGAAAAGTAGCTAAAACAGCAGTAAAAACAATTCAAATGCAGTGCAAGCTAGCACACTTGAGTATGTAGCAATGTTAGACCAAACAGTTTAAAAAATGCAAGTAAATTAAAAATGACTAAAAACAAGTGCAGAAGGAATCTATTAGGTAGAATGAGGTAAAGAGATGGACTGGGGGGAGTGTCCCAGATCAAATCTACAGTGGGGGCGGGCAACTGCAAAAGCTTCCAAATTTAAACAACAAGACAGGAATAGGGAGGGTGGGTATGCGAAATCCAACACCTTCAGCAGAGATCTGAAAAACTATACAGTGAAGCAAAAATAACAGTGCCCAACTCTGAAGTCAGCCAGCAATGATATAAAATTAGTCAAACAACAATTACCAGAACACAACTCTGAAGTGCCAGAAAAATATACTCAGCTCTGTATATCTCCAGATAGTTTGAAGAGCACTCTGTCAGGACACAGGAAAGCTCCAGCAATGGTACGCAGGCTGTTACTATGAGGGTGTAATGTTATGCAAGTAATCCTTGAGATAGTCAGATAACACACAGGATGTAAAACCAGTTATACCAACTTAAGACACAGAGAAATGGGGGGGGGGGGTACCTTCAGCAGAGATCTGAAAAACTATACAGTGAAGCAAAAATAACAGTGCACAACTCTGACGTCAGCCAGCAATGGTATAAAATTAGTCAAACAACAATTACCAGTACACAACTCTGAAGTGCCAGAAAAATATACTCATCTCTGTCTATCTCCAGATAGTTTGAAGAGCACTTTGTCAGGATAAATGACGGCTCCAGCAATGATATGCAGGCTGTTACTATGAGGGTCTAATTTTATGCAAGTAATCCCTGAGATATAGGATGTGTGTCTTACTGCTTGCAATTTCTCTGATAACCAGCTGTCCCAAAAAGGCAGATAGGCTGTATAATTTCCTTAGTGTTTAACATTTGTAGACGCTATTCCCAAACTTGGCATAGCAGTTATAGCCTTAGCTGATCCCACTGTTGCTAATTCTAGTCCTACTTTTTCTAATAAGTTTGGGAAAATTATTGATAGGTTTTGGAAAAATTATATTTTTCAACAACTTTGATTTTCAGAATTTTGAATTGTCAGGTCATATGTTAAAGTTTGTTTTGACAAACTGTGAAAGTATGAGAAATGTTTTATATATAGTTTCTTCTTGTGAAGAAAACAATGCTTTAAATAACTTAATTTCTTTCATTGTACAGGTCAGTATTTGCATGTCTCTATTGATACTTTTTTCCAGGGCGATGGTCACTTGTACTGTTTTAAGGAGATTTGCTTGTGTGCATTCTCAGAACCTCCCAGGTGATGTAAAAGATGAGATTTTAAATCCTCCTTTGGATAGAGATTTATTGTATGACCTCTACTCTGCAGAGATGATCAAAAGTGTGATGAAAGGGGCAAGCTGATCTAGGGAATATCTAAGATTTTTCAGCCCTCCTGTTCCAAACTGTCCAAAGGATTTTCTTTCTCCTCATCTAATTTTGGCAAAAATAGAATAAACAGCCTCGATAGAATTCAGGAAAACAGATGTTTAAGAGGAAATGGCAAAGGGATTCCAAAAAGAAGTCTCAAACCTCCCAAAGTCAAGGACAGTACAAGAAGGCTTGTGAACCCTTCTAACCCTGTCTCTGTTACTCTTCCAGAAAGTCCAAATCTCCATTTTTCTCTTTGGTAACAGATTATTTCAGACAAGTGGATCATTCATCAAGGTTACAGATGTAACTGGGAGGAAATTCCTCCTTTCCAGAGGGTCATTCATTATCTTGCATATCAGACACTTTTGTTTCCTCACAATCTTCATCACATGCTCTCCTAAGGAGTGATAGATCCAGTTCCTCCTTTCCAGGTGGGATGTGGTTTTATTCAAGGATGTTCCTAGTACCAAAGAAAGAAAATGCTTGGGGACCAGTTCTGGACCTTTCATTTCTAAACCTGTTTGTGATAGCACCCAAATTGAAAATGTTGTCACTCTATAACTTGTTAAATCATCTTCCTCTTTCAAGTTTCCTGGTAACACTAGACTTAAAAGATGATTATCATCACATCCCTATTTCTCCAGACTTCAGGCATTCCTTTAGATGTCTGTGTGTCCTATAGACTATTCACTGCAGCAAGAATGTTTGCAAAGTGTCTATCTCTGATTACAGCTCATTGCAAGCTACATGGGATCCACATTTTTCCATATTTTGATGACTTGTTTATCTTTGTAGAGTCTTTATAAAGTTGTCTTTGGTGGCAGATCTCTTGCACAAACTGGGATTCCAGAGAAAGTTAAAAAGTCTTTCTTGACTCCCCCATACAGGACTGTGTCCCTTGGATGTCAGATAAACACATTAGTTCAACCATTTTTTTTCCACAGGAAAAAATACATCTTTATCTTGATCTGTTTCTAAGGATTTTAACTCAGACTTCATTCAGTGCAAGGTGATACCTCACTCCACATGGGAAAGATACAGTGGTATCTTAAATCTCTTTGTATTAGCATTAACATCCTTTATCTTTTCTGATCCCAGTGCTGGTGTTTGCCAGAAAATAAATATTTTGATGGAGACAACACCTATCCTTATTTCCAGGTCTCCTCTTCTCCCCCAAGCTCCAAAGCAGTCACGACAGACATTTATTAATTTGACTGGGGAGGAGTTTCAGGAGAGAAAAAAGTGCAGGAGTGTGGGACACCATAGACAGATGCAAGACAAAAATGCAAAGGATGTGTTTTCCCTGATCAAGGCACTCAACTCTTTGAACCATCTTTGGTCCCCGGTATATCTTCAAGTGGTTAAAAACAATCTCACAGTAATGTGACATATAAACAATCAAGGAAGAACCAGGTCATGCCCCCTTTGCAGACGAGCCATGTTGGCTTGGAATATAGCTTTCCAGCCCAGTCTCACTCTATAGGCATCCTACATTCTGTCAGAGTAAAATTGTATAGCAGACAATCTGAGCAGGACCAGGGCAGACCCTCGCAAATTAGAACAGGAGGTCTTCCAGGATTTGATATATTTTTGGAAAATTCCTCTAGCAGACCCCTTTGCCTCTTCTCTGAAGAATCAACTGGAAAAATTGTGTTCCAGGACTTCATGCAAGAAGGCCTGGAAGACAGATGCATTTTGTGCTCTTAGGACAGAAATGTTCCTGTATGTCTTTCAAACCCTTCCAATAATATCTGAGGTAGTTCTAAAGATTAAAAAGGAATCCCCTAAGATCATTGTGGTGACTACCTTGTAGCCCAGCCAACTGAGGTTCTCCCTTATTTTGCAATTGGCCATTTGATTGCCAGAAGCTTCCTCACAGACTAGATCTACTCACAAAAAACTAGGTGTGTTTGATATACGCCAACATCAATTGTCTTGAAATGACTACATGGATGATAAGGTTTTAATCCTTTTAGTCACCTGTTTTTACAAGATGTACAGCAGGTACTAATGGAGGCAAGGAAGCCTGCTATTAGAAAATCATATATTAATAAATTGAAAAGGTTTTTTACTTGGTACCAGCAACATAACCAGCACCCATTCAGGACTAGCTGTTCTCTGGTTTTACAATATTTAAAATATTCTTGTGAGTTACTATCCTATGGCCTTTCTTATTCTTCTATCAAGGTACATTTATCAGCCATTTAGCATGTTTGCCCATGGATTCTCCTCCTCTTTCATTGCAGCCTCATGTCAAAATGTTTTTAAAATGGGTTTTGCATACGATGCCAGTGGCCCTCCTTAGGATCTTGTTTTAGAAATAAATGGGTAAATAGCATACAAATTTTTATGAACTCTGAACTGAACACAAAATTGTATTCCCATGTTGTCATTACAACATTAGCAAAAGGTCCATCACACGCGGAACCCATTCCTACACCTGTGCATTGATGTTGGTATTCATGTTCAAACAATATAAAATTCTTATTCAACACAATTTCAATTAGAGCTTCATAGGTGCTAACATAGTCCTGGCAGATATCCTTACATATCAGGTATTCAGGAAACAATTCAATACCTTGCTAGTGAGGGATGATGGAATATAAATCCTGAACATCTGCAGTTATAAATAAACAATTTTTATTGAACTCAAGATTTATTTTCCCCAAAAAATCCCAAGAATCTTTACAAATGTGTTTTTCTTGGGTGACCAAATGTTTTAATTTGTCATCAGGGAACCTGGAGCATGAGTGTGTTATTGAACCTCTGGCATGTCTGACTGGTGGCTCCTCAATACTTTTATAAATTTTTCAGATGCCAAAGATTGACGGAATAATAGGTGCCATGGAGTTTAAGTAGTTATATTCACTCAAGTCAATTCGTTTATCTGTAAATAAATCATTAATGGTGTCCGACACAACACATAACCTAGTACAGACTGGGGATAACTGGAAGCCATTTAATAGACAGGACAGTGGCTTGCACATTTAAGAGATTTAAGGAATGCACCCTGACAATGCATCAATACGCAACATATATATGAAACGGACACCTTCCAAGCAGCGTATTAAATCAATTCTGATTTTCTTGCTGGGGAAGTGGTTTGCATACTAATAACTCCAGGTTTCCACACAGACATGTCTTGGAGTGCAAAAGGTGCTTCTTTTCTTAATAGATCCATTTCTTTACTGGTATGTAAACATGAGCATGTTACTGCTAATCACTATACTTATTCATTCAGTATCAAGCAGTGTACAGAGAGGGGTAGGCACACTGTTGTTTCATTTTACCAGCTAATTTCCTTGTCTCGATAAATAATGTGCATGGCTAATCAGTTTTATTTTGGTATCATGATTGTGCTATGAAGAGATAGCTGAGGTAGCTCCTGGTACCATTTTACCTGTCCCATAACTTAGTACCATGCAGCAGTTTAATTTAAAAAGGTCAAACCTATTAGAGAATTGAAATACTATTTAGATAACTGCCATCATCATCATTCAGTTGAATTTCAAACAAAATGAAAGAAATCAATTTGTTCACTCTACTCTTGGACATTCATAGTACTCAAATGTATAAAAAGTTCCCAATTGACTTTTTAGAGGGAAAAAGAACAAAATGAAATCCACAGAGATTAAATGGCTTTGTTGGACTTAATTTCTTGATTTGGAAGTTTTATTTTTTTCAGAAAAATCCATTTTAAAACTTTAGTAGTAATGTGTTAAATTTGCCCATTTGACAATTTACAGCATATGAGAAACAGAAAATAATTCACTCAGTAAATAAAATATAACAACAAAGATTTTCTTAACAGAGCAATAGAAAAAAGTGCCCCGAGATTATTAAATAAAAATTCATTTTCTGTTTGTCTTTAGGAGAATGTGAGTTGTATTAGCTAAAAGGAAACATTATGACACAAATGTAATAAATATATGATTGATGTAGAAATGCTCAGAAGACACTAAATACAAAATACAAATAATGAAATTCTGGAGAAAAAAGACTGCTAAAACATTTTTTGTAGGTGTCTTTGTACCTACTACAAATACTCCAAATTCTTGCATATACTCACTCTATGATCACTCTACCTCACAGAAAAGAATATTTTTAAGGTACCACAATTTCAAAATACTTATAGAAAAGACATAAGTCACACAATGGTCACTACACTTTACAGCATCAATCACTGATGCTTTGGAATTCAGCTTGGCACACTAAAAACAAATGCTGGTGCAAAATGATATGTACTTTGCAGTACATATAAATAAGTGCACATATAATTGGTACAACATTCTATTAAGTGCATATCATATGCTATTTTTTTATTTTATTGCCTATGTAAAAAAATTGCTCACTTCAAGCATCATTCACATATTTGTTGATAAAATGTTTATATTTAAAAGGTACCACTGTTCATTCATTAATCACCTTCTTTTAATTTGTGTAACAAATCCCTGATATATATATATATATATATATATATATATATATATATATATATATATATATATATATATATAGTAGGTATTACTATGTCATTGAAGAATACAACAAATAGAATGCAAAACCCCAAAGCTGAGTCAACACTTGCACAGATTAATTTGTTTTGCTTGAGATTTAGATTTCTGCAGTTGTGTTTATTTATGTGTGGATGTGTGCATGTGTGGGTTTGTGTGTGTGTGTGTGTGTGTGTGTGTGTGTGTGTGTGTGTGTGTGTGTGTGTGTGTATGTGTGTGAGTGTTACAGAATTGTAGAAACATGTATGCTTATCTGTTCATGCACACACACACACACACACACACACACACACACACAACACAAACATATCGATAAAGATATTAATAAAGATGTATATCCATCCATTCAGCTCCCCTTTTACCTATTTATGCACATGTAGTTGGGGTGTCACATCAACAGTGACCCTCATATAAAGCTAATGTTCACATATACCTCAGCTACTAACAAAATACAAAGTGTCATACATACAAAGCAAACAGTTGATATCATAATTACTAAAATCTGATTTTTATCACATATATATATATATATATATATATATATATATATATATATAATATACTAACTCTCCAGCCTCATTATTATACGTTTAGTGAATCCCACAGTAAGATGTCATGGGTGGTAATTGAAAATTGTCTAACAATATTCATTAACCCAAGGTTTAAAACTTCCTTATAATTATACCATTTGTCAACAATCTGTAAATTCAACAGATTGTATGAATTGCAAGATGGCTGTATATATACGTAGACATGCTGCAGACATTTTTAGGTCATAACACCAGAAAACCACCAATACATTTTCTTCTAATCCTTTTTCTTTCCACCTAATGCCAAATACATATAGAGTAACTGGATTTTTATGGACAGTCTTGGCAACCAGACCTTTGTTTTTTTAAATGTTTATCAAAAGTTTTAACACAAATTCATGTCCCAGACAAAAACTTTTTTAAAGCTAAGTGAAAAAAAGCTTTGTAGTGACTTTGAATATTATACTGTTTCTTGTTTGTGATCAAAATGAATAATATAACATCAATATAGCCAGAAATTTAATGCAACATTGTATGTAATATGTATGAAATACTATACAATGATTAAGCATACATGATCAATTAAGCACTCAGTGAAAGAAAGTTCTGTAACTTCCATGTTGGTTGTTATATCTTCCCACTTGACAGAGTCCGATGTAAACAATGAGTTAGAATTCTTAGATGACAAATGCAGAGTTCTTCATGAAACAATTGCTAGTCTTGTAATAAGCCACATATTAAGGCAGTACATCATCACCCATAGCAGTGTGGTATCAGTGTACCATCGGCAATGCTGTGACAGTAAAATATCTTCCATTGCTACCTTTATATAGTTTCACAATACACAACATCTGAAATATCCCACTAACTGCAGCATATCTTAACAAAAAGAAAATAATGGAACATTTACTTTTCCATTAATAATTATTTTCCCACAGACAAAGACAAATACAATATTTCGAAATCATCAAGTATGACTATTTCCTCGTTAAGATGGAGAATATTTTCCTGGAAATATCTAAATAGATCCTTTAATCCTCCTCATACATTAAGTAAAATTGAGAAAAAAGATATAAACTGTTGGAGATGTAATAATAAAGTAAATGCTGGTTGGTCTCATATGTTCTATGATTGTATCAAATTGAAAACATTTTGGGATGATATAAATTATTTTATGCAAGCTATTTTTACAGACAACTTTACTTTAACTAAATCTTTAATATTAGTTAATACTCCAGTTCCAGCTTGTATTAAGGTATCTGATTACCCTTTGATTTGGTCTATGCTAGCTATAGCAAGAAAAATTATCACTAAAAATTGGAAATCTAATTCCTCTCCATCTTTACAAGAATTAAAAAATCTTCTTAATGAAGTCTCTTGTTTGAAACAAACTAACCATCGGGAATAGAATTTCTAAAAATACTTCTTCTCTTCACAGTTGGAATAAAATATATGATTCCTTACAAAAGTAGTTCTATATTATAGTAAATATCATTTACATATTTATAAATTATTTTAAATGTATTGATCTATGGTGAACATATTGTATATAGTTATATATTGTTCACTGTTATGTTATTACTTCATGTAAAATTCATTTTATTTTATTTGTTTTTTAAAAAAAAGAAAAAATGAGTTCATTTCATTTAACTTTATTGTATATTAAATTTCTCAAATAAAAATGTTAAAAAAAAGAAAATAAATAAGGAAGGAAGAAACACCATCCTGCTATCTCAGCACAATATCCTTGTTTTACACGTTATACTGCAGTTGTGCTCAAATAGAAAAGAGAAAATGTTAAATTAAAAAGTTCACATTAGTAGAAAAGAATCAGTTATTAACATTTCTTGCAAATATATTTTTTCTAAATAAATGCACACTTTGAATTCACCAGGACATAATTTATTAACACCTACTGCACAGTGCAGTTACACTTACCCATAATGGCCAAGGCTGTAGCTTTTGTTAATTCCTCCTTTAAAGACTCTATTACTTCTAGGTTGCTACCATCCAAGCTACATCTATTTATAGTTCCATTTCTTGAACTGATCCAGTATAACTTGTCTTCCTGATAATCTATTGATAGTCCTGAAATGATATATTAAAACATTATTATAAAATTTTCCACTTTAAAATGACATGGTATTAAAAGGCTATTTACGTTATGGTAAACACAAATTAATTTTGATTTGTCAATGAGCTATTTCACATGACTTGGTACAAAGCATTTCCCTTTTAAAAATGAGTTAATACAATTAGCAAAAGTCAAATTCAGAAACACTTTATGCAATTTAATGGATTCAGAAAATGAAACACCTGCTTAACTTTTAAAAAAGTTAAGCAAGAACACACTTGAGGAAAAATTATGCCAACTGTATGAATACTAAACCAATCAGCAGCTGAGTGTTGGAAATGTTTTGAAAAATCCAGTGGAAAAAAACATGGCTGCACAAATGAGGATGTGATGAATACATTCCAAAATCAAAAGCATGTTTAGAACTTATATATCATTCTTCATGTTACACTTTAAACTTATTTATAGCTTTCTTCTTAACAGACACCAATGTATATAGTTATATAATCTTTTTAAAGTTTATAGGTTTTACAATTGTATATATATATCATTTTCTTTTTTGATTTCATGTAATATTTGACAAATTATCAATAAAAAAAAGAAAAAAAAAAGCATGTTTAGATATGCACGTTAACGTGTAATAAACAAGGCTTCCTAATTTCCAGTCAAAACATAATGTAATTTCAAAGCTGTTGAATATCTTCTTGTCCTAATAGGAAAAGAGATGGCAGGTTTGGAACACTGAAGAAAAATAAAGTTGATGACACAAGCTGGCTCCAGAGAATATATACCGCAGCAGTTTAAAATGCATAGTTACCGAAGAATTTGCCAAGCTGCTTAGTCCAGTGGTTAGTATCACAGCTTCAGAACTCTAGTGTTACTGCTTTGTTTCACTGTAGCTCTCTCAAGTTTTTTTTTTTGTTTATGATTAGTAAAGCCATACATACTCGTAGGCATTTGAAATTATGATCTGCAGGCTTAGTCCCTAGTGAATAAACATACACGTAGCCTTTATTTATTTATTTTTATTTTATTATGCATATATATATATGTATGTATATTTATTTATTTATGGTGTATGCAAAGGGTGGTATAGGCAGACAAGAACATTATTTATGTATTTACTTATGGTGGGGATTAATGTTTTTGATGGTCACTGTCTGCTTCCTTACATGCTCATCTATGTTTTGATATTTGACGTCTTCATAATAATGTTATCTTGTTCATGGTTTCCTGCTTTGATTAGAAGTTAGGTTAGCAACAAACAATTGCTACTTTAACAAAAAAATATATATTCAGTTTATCAAGTTTCCCTGACTCACAAGGCCTTATGCTTTCCAACTTCTAACAGATAACTTACATGAGTTGCAGTATAGGCTTAGGTAGATGCCAGCAAGAAATGGTGAATGGCAACATGTAAGTATTTTAATGTAATCTGCATCTCATAGGAAAAGGGGTAACTAACCATTAATTTGGCAGTTCAACAGTGAGCCTAATTTAGTGGTATCTCTACTTGTAGGTAATAAACAGGGTGAAAGGTAACTTTGGCTGTTCCTTCCCTTTTGGCATTGTATCTTCTATGCCACAAAATGATGACACATTGCTTGACATTGTACATGATGTACAGGTGTATAGAAAGAAAATACATAAGTAATCCTTCTCTCTCTCTCTCTCTCTTTCTGCCTCTGAATCCCAAAATAAGAGGCACCTTAAGCCCAGGATATAGCTTGGACTACGCAGTCCTGAAAAGACTACATGGCTTTGCAGTTCTGAAATGGATGTAAAAAGTAAACTATTGACCAATAATAGAAAATATTCAGAAAAGAGAAACACACCTAGAAAGACCCCTCTATAAAACAGATTATCAGTTATGACAACAATGAGTCATTTCACACTGCTTAAAAGTAAAAGTTACATTCTCCAGCTAGAATCAAAGCAGGCAGAGAGAGAACAGTGTTGAAAATCCTGCGCCGTATTCCCAAAAGACTTGTTCTCAGTGTAAGTGTCTTACTTCAGTGTATGGCTTATCTATTAACTGGCTTGCACAGGGGCCTAGATTCCAAAACACCTTCTCTGTGGTCACTTACACCCAATGCAACCCCCGGATTTACTATTTTTCTGTGCAGGACTAGCTTAGTCCTGCACGGAAGTGGCCATTTAGGAGCAGGAAGGTAGAGGGCCATGCATAATAATGAAGGCACGCTGCCTGAGCTCCTAATCTTACACGGTGTGTGTAAGAGTGCAGGGGGCATGTCTGAGAGCAGAGTTCTCAGAATATACATGTCCCCACAATGAAGAACTGCAGAAAGGCCAAAGGAATGTGCGAGACCGCATATAGGTGTCCGCATATCCCCAGCAACATTCCCTCACATGTACAACAGCAATAGTAAATTCAAATCAAATCAACAAACCTTTTTTTTTTTTTTTATTAAGAATCCAATTAAAGCTAACCATAGGTATGCAGGTGTGTCCATCGCTTAGCTTTGGTTAATGCAGCTTAAATGGCTGAAGAGGATAACAAGGAAGATATATCCAAATGAAGCAGCATAGCAATAGTGTAGTGAGCAGAGCATTTGCCTTACAAGCAGGCATTCCCAGTTCAAGTCCCACTGCAGCACATTCCATTTTCCATGCCAAATCACATTAATACCAATATTTTTGTTGCATAAACCACAAAATAACATATATTTGTGAACTGAAGTACTGCATTAAATGTACAAGTGTGGTGTCAGTGTCATAATGTTGTAAAGTCCCCAGATAAGCACATGTGCCCCATACAGTATATGTACAAAGGAATCATGGATACAAATGTAAGGTAAAACATGTAATGAATGACAACTCCATACAGCTTCCAAATCCCCCACCTTCCCAAGAACCATTAGATATTACTGTCTAAATCAGTGCAATTGTAAGTGGGAGTAAGCATTAGTAAGCAAGTGTAAGCACCAATAAGCAGTAGTAAGCATATTTAACCACTAGTAAGCGAGTTTAAGCCTGCTTGCATGGGTGTAAGCAAGGCTCACAGGTTAAGCAATTTTGGAGCTAACTCTCTGTAAGTATATTTAACTGGAGGTTAGCATTGCTTACCCTCACGCAAACCTGCACAAACCCGCTTACAACTGCTCAGAAGTGCCTTAATCACTCTGTATCCAACGGGCCTTGTTCTGTCCAGCAACAAAATAAACAGCCTTCAGGTTTTGAACCCAGGACCCTATACACTATAGTCACAGTAGTTAACCACCAAGTCATCACAGCAGTACAGAAGAATGAGGTATCACCAAACAAGTCCTCACTATACAAAAATCAAATTGAACCTGTGACAGGAATCAGCATACAGTCATATGTTCTATAACCCACTAAATAACATAAATATGTGAAGTGGAGTACAGCAGTAAGCCCAGATGTGAGGTGTAATTGCAATAGAGTGTTGAAGTCCTCGGTAAAACACAAGGACACCATGCAGTGTATGCACACATGAATAATGGATACCAGGCATATATATAAGATGTAATGAATAAGAAATCAATGTGAAAAAGAAAATATAATGCAAAATCTAATGTAAGCAATGCTAAGCATTGCACAGGCCAGCCAGCTTATGTCTAAGCAATGTGTAGGCCAGCTAACTCAATGTGCCCAGTGTTATACCCCTTTAAGCAATGCCAGCCTTAGGTAAGCAGGTTTGCCCATAGCCTAGCCTTTTCAAAACTGGCCAGTCACGGAAAAGTACGGGAAATCAGCCCTACTTAAATGCAACAGGTAGAAATACATCTCATAACTAGTTGTAGCCTCCCCTTGCAGGCACTATGGCAGAAAGGGGACAAGGGGTGCACTTCCAGGTGCAGCGCTGGTGCATCCAGGAGTCCAGAGTCATGGCAGGACTCCTGGTCAAAGACTATGAGAAGAGACTGCTGCAGGGCCAGTACCAGGGTTCCCAATACAAGGCAAAGACTGGGACCGTCTTGCCTGTGACCTCATCAGTGCCACTGGCATACCCCTAACTGGTGAGCAGGTCAGGCATAACTATGCCGGCCTGAAGTGGCATAAGGGGGACCTCTTGGAGCAGTGGATCCAAGAGGCTGGAATGGCAGGGGGTGTCCCAGCTGTGTGTAAGTATCACTCCATGTGTGTAATAATTGCCAGCTCATGTATATCATGGATAGGTATGGCTAAATATTCCTCTTATGTCCTCCACAGTTGCATGTGAGTGGGCCATGAACCAGGATGCCCACGGAAGTCGCCTGGAGAGGTTGTGACGTGAGGCAGGTCAGTAATACTCTTGCATGTACTGTCATAGGAAATAAATCTAAAAGTATTAGTAAATTAATTGCCTGTATAAAACCTGTACTGTTTAAGGCAAGTACTACATACACCAGAGAATATGGCAGGAAGAGTCTCATATAGTTTGTATGTAAATAAATGTGTAATAGCCTGACAATAAAAGTCTAACTGCTGGACTGCATGTGTATACTCTGGCATCATATGGTAATGTAGAATTGCAATCACGTAATAGTAGTTGTAATAATCACTGTTACCCACACTGTGCACCATAAATAGAATGTGTAGGAATGCCTGTATATGGCCGGTGTAATCCCCAAAGGCCATTTAGTACAACTGAGAGACACATAGACAGAAAGCAGTGAAAAGGCAGACAACAAAATCTGAATATCACATGCAACTGAGAAGTGAACTACTGTATTTTGAGCACACACAGCCATGGTTTGAATTCTGGCAGTGGTAGTAGTATGCATACAGAATCATATCTCACAACTGTACAGATATGTCTAGAATGTCCAGTAAAGTGGCCCATATCTGCTGCCTGTCAACCTGCCCCCCTGGGAAATCAGTGCAATGATCCCAGACATATAGGCAGCAAACAGCAAATACAACTGACTGACACACATCTATTAGAACAAAGCTGGCACACCAGCAACTCCCCAAAACCTTATGAGAGTAAGAAGCCATGTCTGTCCCATTTTCACCCCCATGTTGTCAAGCTGTGGCCAGAGTGTGTACAGTAACAGAGTGAGATGTATGTGTATAATAGTAATGTGGAATCTGGTGTGGGGTGATCCCAGATGTCTAGGCAGCAAACAGGGAATACCACTGATTGCCACACATCTATAAGAACAAACCTGTCACTCTAGCAACTCCTGAAATTGTTATGAGAGTAATAAGTCAAGTATGTCCTATCTACACCCACATGTTGTCAAGCTGTGACTAGAGTGTGTACAGTAACAGAGTGAGATATATGTGCATAATACTAATGTGTAATATTGTACTTTGTGTGGCAACATTCAGGTAGTACTAACAAACACTGCTCCAACAGGTACGTCGGATACAAACACTGTGCCAAGAAAAAAAAAGAAGCTTGATACACTGTACTGGTACTGTTTACTCTGGTATTGTATGGAATTGTGAGTGTTGCAGTTGATTTGAATAATAAAGTATCACTAATCACTGTCACCCACACTGCCTTACATAATATAACTGTGTAGGAAAGCCGGTGTAAGAGTGTGGTAAGTCACTAAAGGTTGAAGAGGGCAATAGTCTAGATATGTACCTGTTCACCTGCATGTGGTCAAGACATGGCCAGAGTCTGTGCAGAAAGAGGTGGACAGCTATGTGCACAACATCAACCTGGAATCTGTGAGTATGTGTAGAAACAGTTTGTTAGTGTTAACAAACATTTCCTCCACAGGTATACCAGGTAAGGGATTATACTGCAGCTAAAACCAGTTCATGTATAATGATGATGACAGCCAAATCACTGTCCAAACTAAGGCTATAAGGGTACTGTAGTAATACTTGTAAGGTACAGAGAGCACTGACTAGGAAAGTAATGTTGACTACAAGACTATACTAGTTGTTAATTGACATCTTTCTCTCCCCCCACCATATCTCCAACAATAAACTACATACCCACCTCAACTGGTATGCAATGACTGCACTGTTCTGTTGGGACATATATCTTATTGGCTGATAATTATTTTAACCTGTTTCCATGCATGTGCTATATTGAAATACTTAAACATTGGTGGCATGGTGCCATCAATGTACCTGAATGCTGTTGTTATTACCACTGTGGTCCCATATATGCATGTGTTCCTTTTGCTATGAAATTGTTCCATATCTGGTGTCTGGGTTAATGAGAATATCTATGCATGCTGTTATACCTTACCCTGGAATGTGTTGACTATTATTAACCCACATATGATGCTAAACATTAAACACTATAGCACATTTGGGAAGGCTGGTCCCAGCAGACCCACCTGTCCCACCTCAGCTGGCCATGGTACAGGGCACCAGCACATCTGAAGCCTAACCCGGGAACTCCTCATCCATTGGTCCTGCACCACCTTCAGGTGGAACTACCTCAGAGGATGGGGCTCATCCCCCCCCTGGGAGCAAGCATGGACAGGAACCTGTCGCCCATCACCAGGTCTGTGTTATGGGGTATAGTGAGCTCTGCAGGGATGTTGGAGATCTGCTACACCAGCTCGATGGCCGTGTGTCACAACTAGTGGGTCGGCATGGCTCTGCGACTCAGCCCCCAGCACAGCTACTTTTGGAGCTGTGAAAGTGCAGTGGTGACTTCCCATGGGTGGTGATCTCAGTCCCATTGTTTCCACTAGGGGGCTCATGGACTTCCGATGTCCAAACACCACTCCCCATCAAGGTGTCTACCCCCCACATGTGTCATATATCGCCCCTGTATGCATCTTGTTTGTCTTGTCTGTTAACCTACCCAACCTACCTCCCCAAATATACCTAATATCCCTCCCCAACATCCCACTCTCACCTGAAAAAAAAAAAGAAAAAGCGTGATCTGTTACCAAAAAAAAAAATCTCGCCCCATACATAGCTCTCCATTTCACACGCATGTCCACTGGACACAGTTAATCTGGTCTAATTGGCATCACAACATATTATTGTTGCCTCACCCATCTCTCAGGGGTTTGAGTGTTCAAATCTCCCTCCAAATTCAGTGTATATGCAGAGCTGTTGCTGTAGAAGAAATGGGCAGCTATGGACCTTCTCTACAACCTTCCTGCACATCCCTAGCTAATTTCCCTACTGTTTTTCCCTCTTTGTGCCCCTTTTTCACCACTCTCCTATCAACCCTTTTTTCTTTTCTTTTTAAAAAAAAATAGCATAGGGTAAGTGGGAGCACTTTTAAGCAGCAGTAATCGGGTTTAAGCCTGTTTGCATGGGGATAAGCAATGCCTACACAGGTTAAGCAATTGAGAAGCTAAATCAGTATAAAAAACTGTAACCGGACGTTAGCAGTACTTACCTCGAGCAAACCTGCGCAAACCCATTTACAACTGCTTAAAAGTGCCTTAATCACTCTGTATCCAACTGCCCTTGTTCTGCCCAGCAACAAAATAAACAGCCTCTGCAAGTCTGGAACCCAGAACCCTGCACACCATATCCAAAGTAATTTACCACTAAGCCATGTCAGATATACATAAAAGTGATGTTTTCACAAACATATCATCCAGCCCAGTCATTCAACAGTACAGGGAATGTATTTCAACATGTAAATGCATGTGCGCGCGTGTGTGTGTGTGTGTGTGTGTGTGTGTGTGTGTGTGTGTGTGTGTGTGTGTGTGTGTGTGTGTGTGTGTGTGTGTGTGTATTAATATCTAAATAGATATATCTATATATATATATCTATATATCTATATATCTATCTATCTATATATATATATATATATATATATATATATATATAGCTATATACAGACATACATGTGTAGATAAAAATGGGAACATAACAAAAACATAATTGCCCACATGCACTGTTAATGCAGTTGAGAGGCCCCAAACAACATATGTCTTGTACGAATAGGTATCTCCCCCAAAACCAAACACGTCTGCCCTGCAATACTTTACAAACTGTTGCAGATCCCATAACCAGTACCTGACACGACATGGGCACAAGATGTTAACAGTACTCCATCCCACCTGTATGATGTCAGGCTGGTATCAGCAACATATCACGCAGTACAGTCTGGCTCCCATAGGGAATGTACAATGTGGAAGCAATCAACATCCCTAGGATACATATACACAGACACATATATGCAGATACATATATATATATATATATATATATATATATATATATATATATATATATATATATATATATATATATATGTAACTACACATACACACACAGAGATATGTATAGGAAGACACATATGTAGAAGGAGCACACAATATAGAACAGCCACTATGCCTACAGTTACCACCTTACCAACTGGACGCTGTATGATCCACCCATACAAATGGCATTTGTTGCCTGCAGCATATGCCCACAGAGAGGTCAAAGGACATAACACCACACACAGATTTGCATACATGGGAAAGCTTTATTTTTTGTACTATTACAGTTGTATATGCCATGAAATATAGTTGTTTAGAAACTGATAATCATATAAACAGAGTAATGCAACTGTGAAACAGTTATACCAATACAGTAGTCTGGAAAGATTTACATATGTTGCTGTCCAGGGCGAGGCCTTCACATAGTACAATAGTAAAGAGAGACTGGGCCACAGGATACAAACAATCAACAGTAAGTAATGCAGATCTACACTCTCTACACAATCCCTAGGGGGTAAAGACCTCAGTTGACACAATGGGATGTAACTGTTACATAACAAGGCATAACTGACAAACAGAACAGTCTGTATGGCAGGAGGCAGTAGTCCTGCATTTACCCAAGGTGGATTGTATGGTAATGTACATCCAGATACCTTAAGGCAGCTTAGCCCTGATACCCCCACATGTTGTAACAGCCTAGGTTAGTTATGGTGCATCTCCCCCATAGACTCAGTAATACAGTGCCATATACCATTGTTACATACACTGGCCTCTGCAGTGCATAAGGGCACATGTGTATTTTGTAGTGAAGTCCGCACACATATATGGCCCCAACCACACAGTACATGTGGGGGACACAACAGCAGTAGATTGATGGCAGGAATGGCAGCATGACATACTCACAACCAACTACAGAACAACCCCTGACAGCATGTCATATGTGCAAAGCCTGGTATGTAGGTGGAAGACAGAGGCTGGAGCACAGGCACATATGTGTAAAACTGTTGGCATACATTAAGTGAGTCGCTGGTGTTACAGGATAGACTGCAACATACCCTAAGTCAGGAATATGAAGTTAGAAACAGAAATGGATGTAGCCATGTACTAATAGCACTCAACACACACACACACACACACACACACACACACACACACACACACACACACACACACACACACACACACACACACACTGCCAGTGATATATCTGACACAAGACCTGTGTGGTAGACAGACAAAACATAATAGGCACACCTCTGGCCATCAAGAGGATAGGCCCACAGTTGAGAGCTAAGCAGAAAGACTGCATTCCAAGTTAAACTAGTATGTACACACAAAACCTAGAACATCAGTACTATACAATGCATACAACAACACTACTCACACTCTGTCTATAGTGCTGGAACCTCCTACAAATATGTAGCTGGCCTGAGTATGCAGGTTCTCCTGTAAGAGCTATTGCTACCTGCTGTCTGTAACATTGATGCCCACACACATGAATGATGTCCATCATACAGGAAAGGTAAAGAGACCACGCCCAAATGGTATAGGGATTTATAGTAGTTGGTTGCCATGACAGTGGTAATTGGAAGTACTACACAGCGTACTGCATGAAGGTAGCAAGTGGAGGACACTGATTTGTGCAGAGGCCATCACCTGATCATATGCATCACCTACAAAATCCATGCTGCAATCTATTCAAAGAAGCTCAATCCATTTACTGGAGAGAGAGACCGAGATAGAGAGAGAGAGAGAGAGAGAGAGAGAGAGAGAGTCTGATGAGATTATGGTCCTCATCGATCATGGTCTGTCCGTGCTTGAATGTGTGGTGGGAGTGCAGTGATGGCTGTGTGGACGTAGGCCAGCAACACCAAAAGCTGGCAGTCAATGTGGACATGCTAGGATACCAAGGGGCTCCCGTAGTGGCAGAACCAACCCCGGCAGTGCAGGGGAAGGGGGGTGCTGTCCGCACCACACTAGGCCACATGCACATGGTCCTGGCCAGTCCCAGGAGGGGCCTGGTACCAGCGGACATCAGCAGGTGAGAGTAGCACATCGAGGCCTGCACCTGGATGTGCCCATGGAACCCCTGGCAGACACTGTCCACATGTCAATGGCCGGAGGCAGTGAACTGCACATCCTGCCAGGTATGGTCTGCAGTTGTCCATAAACACCTGGGTAGGGCAGCCACTTGGCAGAACTGTGTACATGCATACCAACACACTATACATACACACCTAGGGCAACCCCCATACCTACAGATACATACAGTGAGATACATCTGGAAGGGTATACACAACCATGAGGTTTACACATGACAGGAATATGGTTATATACATATAATAGGTCTATATATGTCTACATGTACATACACATGTATACTCATGCATATGTTTGTATACACATCTGTATAGTTCAACATATACATGGCCATGTGTTCATCTCTTCGTATGTGCATATATATATATATATATATATATATATATATATATATATATATATATATGTATATAATATATATTTAAGACCTAAATAAGACCAATGATCTACATGCTACATTATCCCACTACTCTCAAGATATATTAGCATTAACTGAAACCTGGCTAAAGCCCCACATTAAGGATACAGAAATTCTAACACCAGGCTACAACATTATATGAATGGATAGGCTCAACAAACGTGTTGGGGGTGTTGCAGTAATGTTTAAAAATACTCTCAAATTAACCCAACTGAACTGCTCACTTCCCACTATTCCTAAATCAGAACTATTACTCACCCACCTTGAAATCAACCACAATAAAGGAATAGTTATAATAGCCAACTACCTCCCTCCTGGTAACAACGTTCCTAGTATCAAACACATACTCTCCTGGGAATCCATTGATTTCACCCAAGAAACCTTTATTCTCAGTGACTTCAACCTAGATTGGATCTCCTGTACTACTAACAACCCATCCAGCTTTATTAATCTCTATTCCTTTACCCAGACCATTGACTGCCCAACACGTATCAATAAACACTCCAACAAGCACTCTACTTTAGACTGGATCCTAACCAACAGACCCAAGCAAGGTCACTTAGCCAGATGCCTACCAGACACCCTCAGTGATCACTATCCAACATTTCTTTATAAGAAACGTGTTTACCCAGAAAGTAACATTATTTACAAACACATTACCAACAAAAAACATTTCTCCCCCACAACTTTCCACCTACTACTACAGCAATGTAACTGTGCCCCTCTCAAATACCTACCATTAGATGATGCAGTTCAGTACTTAAACGGAACCTTCCTTACTACTCTCAATAAACTAGCCCCCACAATAAAAATTTGTGTTAGGACCAAGCCTCTCCCATGGTTGTCCAAAAGTACCAATTACTAATGCGAAGCAGAGACAATGCCTGGTCAAAATATCATACAACTAGAGAAAAATCAGACCTAACCAACTATCAACAGCTATGAAACTTAACAAGAAAACAATTAAAAAGTGACAAACAAGCATACTTCATATCCTGTCAGCAAAAAAAACAAAATAACCCAAAAACTTTCTGGCATTGTATCAACCAACTCTTAAACCCAGGTCAAACCCCCCCCCTTGACCTCCTCCAATAGCACTGACCCCATAGCTACCCAGTTTAACACCCAATTCATCAGTGCAGTAACTTCCCTTCTGGACAGCCAACCAGCTCAGCCACTTACCATCCCTAGCACCACTATACTCAATCACAATCCCCTCTTCTTCACAACTATACAAACAATCTACATAAACACTCTCTTATCCAAACTCAAAACAAGCCGCACAGCTGCTGACAATCTCCCTAATGAATTCCTGAAACTGGCAGCCCCCGTAATTGCATATCCCATCTCTATACTCATGAACCGCTCTATCAAGGAACAGTATGCACCTCACATTTGGAAAATATCTCATATTATTCCACTCAATAAAGGTGGCCCATCTAAAGAAATAACAAACTTCTACTCCATAGCAATCCTCTCCCCCCCTCGCAAAAATCCTAGAGAAAAGCATCCACAACCAACTCTTAAATTACTTCCTTCTTAACAACCGACTTTCCATCTCTTAGCATGATTTCCGACCAAGGCACAGTACTAGTACAGCTCTCTTTGCCTTTACTGACTCCATTCACCAACACCTGAACAAAGGACAACAGGTTGCGTCAATATTTCTAGACATGTCTAAAGCCTTGAACACTGTCTCCACCAGCTCCTTCTTAACAAACTATCCACCTACGGCCTTAACTCACCTGCACTAACCTGGTTCCACAGTTATCTTTCTAACCATCAACAGGCCACAATATGGGACTCCTCCATCTCCCCTCTCCTCCCCACCTCTGTGGGAGTCCTTCAAGGTTTCATTCTCGGTCCACTCCTCTTTATCATATTCACCAATAACCTCTGCACAGCAACCCAGCATGCCACCATTGTTCAATACGCTGATGACTCTAACCTTATCTGTTCTGCTCCCTCCACCCAAGATCTCCAAATCAGAATGCAATCTGCTTTACAGGACATCGAATCCTACCTCTCTCAACACCAACTCATATTAAATCCCAACAAAACCAAAGTTATAGTATTTAGAAATAACAAATCCAAAATTTCACAAATCCCCCTATCCATCACCTCTGCTAATTGTACCAAAATTACCTCCACCAATCACACAAAACTCTTAGGTATTACCATAGATGAATACCTCAAATTTGACATACATATTGCCCAAACCATCACAAAAGTTAGCATGAAATTAGGCAGCCTGTATAGAGCCAAGCCTTTCCTAACACCCAATGCCAGGCTTGTCACTGCATGCACACACCTCCTATTTACCCTTCTCTACGGTTCCATTGTTTTCACAAACCTCAGGAAATCTGAGTTCAATAAACTGGAATCATGTTACCATAAAATCTGTAAATTTGCCCCCAACTTCCCACTCACATCCCACCACTGCTCATCACTTTCAGCATTAAACTGGATAGAGCTACCAAACCTTATCTCTCTCAATCATCTAGCCTTCACCCACAAAATAATCTACAATCCCAATAATTGCCCTGCCCTATCCTCCTTAGTTCAACCATACTCTGACCATCGTACTCTCAGATCCTCCAACAAACTCTTACTTAAGGTGTCTAACTCCCACAACCAACACGACAACTACCTCTACTCCCACAACATAGCCAAACTCTGGAACTCCCTCCTAGAAACCCTAAGGAACATACCCTCACATGATAATTTCAAAACATTACTAAAACACCACCTCAGCACCCACTGGCTATGCTCCTGCCACTCCCCTGCTTAAGCCTACTCTCCTCTCGTGTTAGCTATGCTAAGGACATGCTCTTCTCCTGCTTCTTATGTAACTTATCTCTACTCCATCTACCACCTTCGCCATCAGCTCTCTCAGCTTGTAAATAATGCGTTACTTCAGCTTCTTTTGTATTCACTACAGAGCTGCTCCATTAGAAGGATTTTAGTTTCCCACCATCCTGTTGTGTTTGTTCATCAAGGTAGATCTCCCCTAGGATCTACACCATTAAACACACAATTCTCATGGAATGTTCCTTCTTGATATATGATGTTTTCGCTATTGTAGAAATGCATACTATTTTGTGATGTTTATTTTTGATTTGTATAATTGCATGCTAATTTGTTATAATCTACTTCTACCATCTTCAAACTACTTCTCAAACTCAAACCTTGTACTCCCTCTGCTGACAAGCTCCCTCCCCTTTTCTTACAAAAAGCAGCCAAAGAAATTGCTTACCCAATATCCTTACTTATAAATAGAACCATCCAAGAAGGAACCATCCCTCATATCTGGAAAATCTCTCATATTATCCCACTACATAAAGGAGGAAACTCTATTGACTATTCCAACTTTAGACCTATTGCTCTTCTCTCTCCATTAGCAAAAATTATGGAGAAATGTATACACCAGCAACTGGTACAGTACCTATCCCTCCACAATATTTTAGCTCACTGTCAACATGGCTTTAGACCCCACCATAGTACTACCACTGCCCTCCTTTCCTTTGTAGATACCATTAACAGCAATCGCAACAAGAACCTTCTCTCTTCTGCCCTATTCATTGACCTCTCTAAAGCTTTTGACATGGTCAACCACTCTTCTCTAATTAGCATTCTCAAATCCCTCTCATTTGACAGCCTTGCCATCAACTGGTTTACATCATACCTCAGTAACAGACAACAAGCCGTTCTTTGAGAAAACCATATCTCCTCCTTACTTCCCATTGCAATTGGTGTCCCTCAAGGCTCTATCCTTGGTCCTCTCCTCTTCTCCCTCTTTATTAATGATCTCCACTCTGTAATTCCTCAAGCTACCTGCATTCAATATGCAGACGACTCTACTATCATTTGTTCAGCATCCACCTCCTCGGATCTAACCACTCTAACTCAAACTACCTTCAACACTGTAGAAACATGGTTTACTAGACGGTATCTACTTCTCAATGCCAAAAAAAACAAACTTCTCCTCTTCACCCCCACCACTCGTACCTCTTCACTTAACTTCTCTATCTACTCTAACAACAAAACAATCATCTCTCCTGAATCCACGACAAAACTACTTGGTGTTACCATTGATAACAATCTCTCTTTTGACCATCACATCAACAACACCATCAAAACTGTTAACAGAAAAATTGGATCATTATACCGTATAAAACCATTTCTTACCCCATCAACTAGAGCTACTATTGCTCACTTCCATCTTATATCTACTCTCTTCTATGCCTCTCCTATCTTCACCAACCTTAAAAAAACTAACCTAAACAAACTAGCAACTTGCTATAATAACATTGCCCGCTTCGCCACTGGTAACCCTTTTAGAACACATCACTGCCTCAATTTGAAACAGTTAGGCTGGCTGGAACTACAAAACCTTCTTAATATTTCACAACTTACAATTGCCCACAAAATACTGTACCAACCTTGTAATACCCTATACTTTCACAACTTCTACTCCACTATAACAATCTCACCTCTCTTCGTTCCTCCTGTAAACTTATGACCAAACCCATAAAGGCCCACAACGTAGCTGGTGACTCTCTCTTCACCAATACTGTAGGCAGAGTATGGAATTTGCTGCCTAAAGAGTTAACACTAATCTCATCCCTGCCTCTCTTCAAACAACAAATCAAACTACATTTCCAAAATCACTGGCTCTGTTCTTGTAGTACTCCAGGCTAGCTTTCCAAACCCACTGGCTCTGTTCTTGAATACTCCAGGCTAACCTCCCTCTCTTTACTCTCTCCTAACCTTTTACCCTTATTTTTTCCTGAAATCTAACATCTACCCTGCTTCCCTTCTCTTTTGTCCTCTTATGCTCTGACCTACATCTACCATCTCTTCCCACCTTGTCTTGACTGTCTTTTTCTTCTTCTCCTCTCTTACTTACGATTCTGGCCTTGTGTCATTTCTTTTCTTTCCTTCATACTCCTTCTACTTCTCGTCCCTTCTAGCTTCTAATGTAATCTTCTTGGCTGTTGCCTAACTGCAAAACCTTATGTTTTAGGTAAACTTGCTTTGAAATCGACAGAACATTTGTATGAATCTAAATTTTTGAGTTCCTTTAAAGTATGCTGATTTTGATTAGTAGTTGATCTAAATGTATATTTTTTTTGTGTAATGTCTTTATTAACAATATGACTATCTGGCCCAGTTGGACATTCCCAGTCAACAAAATGTAATAAATAAATAACAAATATATAAAATATATAGCTATATATGTATGCACATCCTATGTGTACAGATATGCCTATTTTTGTGGGTATATATGTAGATATCTATACCTATATGTGCATACATATCTAGTCTGATATACCTATTACTGTTGATATATATGTTGATATCCATACGTATATGTGCATATGTACCTCTGTCTGTAGATATGTAGACATACATTGCTCTGTATACGTATATATATATATATATATATATATATATATATATATATATGTATATATATTATACATTATATATACACATATGTTCATCATATGCCCTGAACGTGGAGTGGAGCCCTACCACAGCCCCAATAGTCCCAACCTCTTAGCGCAAGGGGATGTCAGGTATGTATTGCAGGTATATTTGTGGACTATTGCTACAGCAATAGGGATTGTCTTCACAGACATGGTGTGTGTGGGAGGTCACATCTGCTTTCAACATGTGCACCATTGGCTACTGACAGACATCTTACGGACATCATAGTAAAGTACTACTGCTAGCACAGCAATGCTCTTGTGGACTACAGAAGAGATATGGCCAATATATGTGGACAGTCTGATACACTCTGGTCAGCCCAGAGGTATACACAGAACCCCTTAGTGCAAGACATGTGGACCAAGCCTGACAACGTGTATGTTAACAGCCATGTAGATGGGTATATTACTATATACTGTTATACATTTGCCCCCATAAGTTATGCATTCATACACCCCTGTCTGCCCTGACAAATAATAATAACTGCTGGTACAGAGGTGTCATGGCCATATACTACCTCATAGTTAGTGACATACATTTGTACAGCATCCCACTTCTTTGTCTGACATGCATGACTGTTATGGTGGCCTGGCGGCAGTACATCTAGCAAGTATCTGGACATGACATCTCATTGGGTAAGTACACTAAGCTGCTAGGCATGTAACAAAGCACTGTGCAGGCTACAGGCAGACTGCCTCAACACTGGCCTACATTTCCTATGGGGGAATACACATGTACCTGCATAGATAGCAGGCTCTACAGGCATGTCACAGCACAGAGTAACAGACACTTGTGTGAAAGTGCATAACCACAACTATTGTCAACACAGCCACAGCCAGATATGGTAAGCTAGCATAATATTACAGCATATGGTCTATCTGATCAACACCATCCTCATATGTGCCACTCACACACCAGCCCTGCATATACTGGGCCGCTACACAGTGTGGTCCGATGCCTGTTTGTGGTAAGGGACATGTGTGTGTTTGGCCCTACAGACATGTAAGCCAATAGGGTAACATACAGTGGAGCAGCATGTAACACCAGATAGAACAGGAACAAGAACAATGACATCTACCACAGTCTGTACACAGGCCAAGGTACATATTCACAATACACACACTGTCGACAATCACCATAAGTACACAGACCTCAGTACTGTACACACAACCACCGAATACCCAGCCTATGTCCTCAGATATAATCCCTACTATACCTAACATGTGTAGCAGTCTATCTCACTGGCTTGTTATCAGATATGATGTCAATAAATATAGTGTACTGAACATATGCATCTCTTACTGCATGATATATGTACAAAGGTTGACAGAGTTGTGGCTGGAGGCACAGACACAGGGCCACTATTGACATGTTGCTGTGATAACCTCATGCATTTACTGTTGTAACAGTGTTTGTTGCAACATATGTCCTATGAGGGATATGAAGTCAGTAACTCTCATGGATGTCACCATCTACTGACTGCAATCCTCACACTATCTTCTGCAGTTCACATATAGGTGATCTGTGGGTAACACAAGAAACACAAGGCACCACACACTGCCCAGTCTGCAGATGACCTTACAGATGGGGATTCCCCATAAACATAGCACTGACTTGACAGGTATTAAAACATGTGGGACAGCCATATCCACACATACCCTGTTAAGCCAACATTACTCCAAATGCAGTATAGCAGCACTTACAGTCTGTAGTCAAGGCAGGCACATCCTCCTCCTATGTGTTGGCCTGTTTCCACAGTGTATGTTGTTAGAGGTAAATCTCCAAACAACAGATCTGGTTCCTGCTCACAGTGAATGAAAAGGCCTAACACCAACATGATGTTCCTAGATATTGGATTGTGTTTCTATGCAGTTGCCTATAGTGACTATAGGAATGTTACCACAGCTGTTCCACATGCAATCAGCGAGAGGAGGGTTGCAATTCTTGCAGAGGCCATCAGGTGATCATGAGCATTACTTACAATACACATGCTGCTGCCTAAGCAAAGCGGTGTAAGTCTCCAAATCCACCAGAAAGGGAGTGAGAGAGACAGACAGAGGCTAATATAAGTCAGGGAGGATTGGGAGAATAAAACTTAAGCATGTTTGTGTCACACACCTACCAGTGCAGGTATGAAACCCCTGACTGGCTATGTATTCCTATCACATGTCTATGCAGTTATTGGATGTGCCACATAGGTTACATGTTGAGGAGCCCTCCAAACATATATGTGATGGTGAGTGACATCTACAACAGTGATATGGTAGCTATATGTTACGTGTAGTACACATGCCTGTCTGCATGACCACGTGTCAGCATAAACACAGCCACACTCTCACAGGGACTCACATACACTGACACACTTGGCAGGGTCAGGAATACAACTCATCACTAGTTAGATTGCCACAATACAGTACTGTGCAGGTATCACATGCCCCACAGGGGTTATACAGAGGTGATATGGGCAAATGTGGAGGTGTCTGACATCAGGAAGCATGTTTCAGTATGCCAATGGAGGGTGTAGTGAGTGTGAATGTGGTCATAGGCATCACACAGCACACACACAGACACAGGGTGCCAGTAGTGACATGCATGGGTGCATTGCTTCACGGGTGTGTAGTGGTCGACTGTGCTAGATGGCTATACAAGTCTAGGTGATGGGTATACCTTGGCATCAGGCTACATGACAATGGTCTGCAGTGTGCCTCAGGAATGTAGTGTGTGGATTTGCCCACACACGTGGGTACTGTATTTACCATCCAGTCACCTGGGTAACTATTGTGTGTGGCCACTGCTGTGCATTGCTTGCCATGTATGTGTTCCTTAGTCCTTGACATGGATGGTGTCTGGGATGTGCACACATCCCACATGCATGCACAGTGTCATGTGGAACTGTACCTGGGGTGTCTGGCCCAAGTTGTATACATAGAGTATCATCAGATCTGCAACTCCTGGCCTCATGTGGCAGGAACTGTTAATGGACAGCTGGTTGACTCTGCACCTACATTGATAGCATGATACAGGTATTCCCTTGTGTCAGTAGCACCTGTCCATACAAGGTATGTTTTTCAGGCATTGTATGTCCTTTGTGGGTCACATTTGATGGCACCACAGGTGTTGGAGGTGTACAGTGGGGAACATAGGGATTACTGGAGTACATGCCTATTGGACTGATGGACAGGGTACCATGCCCTATGTAGCCCACTGCAATCACACCATTGTTACTATCAGTGGGCAATATGTAGGGTACTACCAACATAGCGGCTGTTGCCTAGGCAAGTGTGTGTGTATGAGACATGGGTTGAGAGTGTCCTCTGGGTAATACAAGGGTTGCTAACTTTGTTCATCTGGCCTTGATGTCACATGTAGAGGTATGGATTTCCACCACAGCCTCTCAACTATTTCACATCTGTTATCCCTGTATAGTAGACATTGTGATATCTACTAGTGCCACCATATAAGAAAGTTGCAAAACCTGCTCCACACTGAGTCCAATTGTTACACACTCATAACCATCTCCACACAGGATACGAATGACAAACACAGGCACACACACACACACACACACACACACACACACACACACACACACACACACACACACACACACACACACACACCTGTCATGTCTGGGATTAGAACTCCTACCTAACTAGTTTATTACATTACAGCACTACACAGTTATAAGATGCACTATGGAGATTGCTGGAGTACTCCTTCCCCAAATGTGTATTTCACAGTGAATGACATCAGCAGAATTGCCAAAGTGAGGCGTATAAATTGTAGTGAGTGTGACTAGCCTAAAATACATTGCTCCCTACACAGACATAGAAACACACACAAAAACATCCACAACTTCCATGTGTGGGAATAGAACCCCTACCAGAGTTCTATATCACACTATAGTATTAAACTGTTATAGGATGCGCCACTGGGATTACTGGAGTACTCTTTCCCCAAAGGTGTATTTCACAGTGAATGACATCAGCAGAATTGCCAAAGTAGGGCATCTGAATTGTAGTGAGTGTGACTAGCCTAAAATGCATTGCTCCTCACACAGACATAGAAACACACACAAAAACAGCCACAATCATCATGTGTGGAAAAGAACCCCTACCAGAGTTCTATAACACAATACAGCCTTAAGCTGTTATAGGACGGGCCACGGGGATTACTGGAGTACTTTTTCCCCAAAGGTGTATTTCACAGTGAATGACATCAGCAGGATTGCCAAAGTCGGGCATTTGAATTGTAGTTAGTGTAACTAGCCTAAAAAGCATTGCTCCCTATACAGACATAGCAACACATACACAAACATCCACACCTGCCATGTGTGAGAATAGAAAACCTACCAGAGTTCTATATCACACTACAATATTACACTGTTATAGGATGCGCCATGGTTATTGCTGGAGTACTCCTTTCCCAAAGGTGTTTTTCACAGTGAAGGACATCTGCAGCCTTGCCAAAGTAGGGCATTTGAATTATAATGAGTGTGACTAGCCTAAAATGCATTGCTCTCTACACAGACAGAGAGACACACACAGTTACTATGTCTGGGATTAGAACTCCTATCTAACTAGTTTATCACACTACAGCAGTATGCAGTTATAGGACCCGACAAAGAGGTTACTGGGCTACAGCTTTCCAAAAGGTTTATTTCACAGCAAGTGACATCAGCAGCCTTGCCAAAGGAGGACATTTGAATTGTAGTGTGTGTCACTACCCTAAAAATTATTGCTCTCTATGCAGACAGAGACACACACACACACACACACACACACACACACACACACACACACACACACACAGTTGCCATGTCTGGGATTATAATCCCTACCTAACTAGTTTATCACACTACAGCAGTACGCGGTTACAGGACATGCCATGGAGATTACTGGGCTACAAGTTTCACAAAGGTGTATTTCAAAGTGGATGACCTCAGCTGGCTTGTCATAGTAGGTCTATGGGGAGGGTGGTGTGTGTACATGGGCCATAACCATTCATCTAGAGATTGACACACCACATGCAGGCACATGCAGGGTTATATTCCACAGGTATGTGTATACAGCTGCTAGATGACTACTTCCTTGTACAGTCATGTTGCACAGCTAGCACTTGCACCACATAGTTTGTAATGCTGATGGATACCAGTTGCTAATGTCTACAGTGAGTGACATTTAGACCTCATGTGGTTGTAGCCATTTGGCTGTAAGCTGGATGGGACAGGCCTCATAATGAATGACTCCTTGTCACAGTCACTCTCTTCCACACATCTATGTACGTCTACTTTTGGCTTATTATACTTTGTTGTCCTTGGATATATGTCTGCATTCCTATCCACTGTGTGTGCAAAGTATGACTGGTGCATACCAAGGAGAGTCTGCACTAACACCTGCAACTGCCAGATACGTATAGTCCACTGTTGTTTGCAGACATGGGCTTAATTTGTTTAAGTGTGTGAGCATGCCCAGTATGACCTTTCAGTATGTTGTTCTCTGACATTGCCTTCATTTCTCTAAGTGTGTGAGCATGCCCAGTATGCCCTTCTGTATTGAATGCATGTATCGATTCCAGGTAGTTTGTACACCAGTGCAGACCTTTGTGATGTACACCTAAAGGTAGCAAATTGTTTCTGCAGCGTATCCCTCGATCATTTGTCAATATGGGGACAAAGTGTGCAGGGGTTAGTGTGTACTGTAGGTGATTGTGTCTGTGCTGCTTCAGCTGCATGGTACTGCTGTTAGCAGGGATATTCAGATATGTGTACTGTTATACACTGTAATTTTTTCTTTTTTTTCAAAACAGGTTTATTGTTTTAACATATAAGAGAAATATCATAACAATTTTATACAAGTAATTAAAATAGATATTATTATAATATTCAACAAAACTAAAGTATTTACAAAGACATCCACTACAATCAGATCAATTAATTAAACTAAAATACCGTGCTATTGAAATTAGAATTTTTTAACAAATTTTGTAAATTATCCCATACAATATAATATGATGTTTTTCTAGTTGTTCTCATTCTAATTGTGCTTATTTCCATATGGCACATTATATTTATAAAATTTTTAAATTCATTGAACGAAGGAGGTGTATCTGAAATCCAATTTCTAGTGATTATTTTCCTGGCCACTGCTAGGATAGACCATAACAAGGGAAGCTTAATCTTTTTAACACATTGAGGTACAGGTGTGTTGAATAATATAAGAGACTTAGAAATAATGAAATTATCTGTAAAAAGAGCCTGCAAAAATTCATTAATTGACTTCCAGTATTCTTTCAACTTCATACAGTCATAAAACATATGAGCCCAGTCAGCATTAATTTCTACATTACATCTCTTACATAGATTATCTTTATTATTTATTTTATTCATCATCAAAGGTGTATAAAAAGATCTATGTAAAAATTTCCATGTATAAAGTCTCCAGACAATGGAAGATGTAGTTCTATAAGCAGATTCCAATATATATTGTTTATCTTGTTGAGTTGGTGGGTCCCCATTAATAGAGGTGAAATAATTCCAGTATGAATCTATACTGTAAAAAGTTTCTTGTCTGATAATTTTATGTATATATGAAAGTTTACCTTTATCAGAAACTTTATGCTGTAAATTTAATATCAAGTAATCAATCAGTTTTGGAATAGATTCTTTAACTGTTATAGACATTAGATCTATTCTATCAATGAGATGTTGTCTAAAGATCTGAACCTCTAACCAGCAAGTTTCTCTTAGATCAAATTCTTGTTTTAAGAAATCTAGATTTTTAACTTTATTATCAGATATCAGCTGATACCAGTACTTTAGATCATTATCTATAGCTAAATGAGCTCCTTCAGAAGTAGATGACATAAGCATACCCTGAGTATACATTATAAGGAATACAATAAAATTCCATTCCCTATACTTAGGGTGCATGAATATAAAGTTATGATAACTAATAATAATATTTAATGGGTAACAAACCATATGTTTAGGTGTAATAGGTGAAGTACAAAATTCCTTTAGCAACCACAACATGGAGTTATTTACAATCATATCTTTATGTGTTAAGGAGATTTTCATGAAGTGCATACTAATTAGCTCCCAATAATCTTTCCATTTTGTGATATATGACTGATCTATTAATAAAGTAATAACTTTTATAATAGAAGAGATAATATATAAATTAAAGTCTGGAAAAGAAATACCCCCTTGAGACCAGCTATTAGTATGTTTCTTTAATGCAATCCTAGGTCTATTAGGTGCCCATAAGAAATTTAACATTAGTGTATTCAGTTTCTTGATAATTATTTTTGTAGGTGAAAGTATTATTGATTGTATTAAGTATAAAATCTTGGGGAATATTATCATTTTAATAATTGTAAGTCTCTCCTCCATAGTAAAAACATATTATTCCAGGTATTAAAAAGATTTTGTATATTAAGAAAACAGGTATTATAGTTATTATATATAATAGATGTAATATCTTTAGATAGTATTATACCTAAATAAGTTATCTGACCTGAATTGGGTACATATTTAGTAAAATCACTAATGAGAATATTTTTCGTGTATATATAGGTAGTATTTTAGTTTTTCTTCATTGAATATTAAACCAGAAATACTTTTAAAATTCATCATTTTATCAAATAAAGACTGCATAGAAGAATTAGATCCTGCTGATGTAATTAGAACATCATCTGCAAAAAGTTGAATTTTTGATGTTGTATTTTCGTCTATTTCAAAACCCTCTATGTCAGTACTTTTTCTAATCAAATTAGCCCAAGGCTCCATTACTAAAGTGAATAATAGTGGAGAAAGTGGACATCCTTGCTTTGTACCTTTAAGAATGGGTATTTTTTGTGAAACATATGTTCCTATCATAATATAAGCCAGCGTTCCTTTGTATAAATGCTCAATTAAATTTACAAATGCATCAGAGAAGTTTGTGCATTTCAGTAAGGTAAACAGATAGTCCCAACTTACTGAATCAAATGCTGAACCTATATCAAGACTAATAAGTGTTAAATCTTTCTTTTTCCTATTTGCAAAATCAATTAATGTTAAAGTTCTTCTTATATTATCAAAAGTATTTCTATTTACAATGAAGCCCGTCTGATCTATATCTATAATGCCGGGGATGATTGTCTTCAATCTATCAGCAAAAATACTCATAAACATTTTATAATCAACATTAAGTAATGAGATGGGTCAATATGAAGAACATCTAGTTGGATCTTTATTAGGTTTTAAAATTGGTGAAATAAATGTATATTGCCAAGATGGGGGGGAGTTATTAACTCAGTTTGGGCCAAAATAAAAACCTTATGTATTAATGAATATGTAGTTTTAGAAAGGATTTTATATATCTCTGGTATAATACCATCATTACCCGGTGCTTTGTTTGATTTAAGCTTATTTATTTGTGTAATAACTTCTGTATATGAAATACTCTTGTCCAATAGTTTAATCTGTTGTTTATTAAGCTTTTTATTCATGTTTGTGGTTATAAACTCCTTTATTTTACCTTTAGGTTCCATGTTAATGTTGTTATGGTTAATCTTGTCAAAGTGATTTCTAAATTCATCCAGTATTTCTGGTATACTAGAAACATTCTTCTTTTTCCTTAGAGAAAATATTTCTTTGATATGGTTTTGTTTATTCAATCTTTTTGTTTTATTTTTAAGTCTATGTAAGTATTTGGGGCTTATTGAATAAGACAAAAACTTATATTTCTCTAAAGTTATTATAACTTTCTGAGTTAAAATTTCTTTGTATTTCTCATTTAGTTTGTTTATTTCTTCAATAACTTTCTTGTCCATAATATTTTCTTTATTATTATGTTTATAAGAGTCTAATTTACTTTGAATATCTAACAACTCCTTATCCCAAGATTTCCTTTTATTATTATACCATCTGATACTTTGTCCATATAGATATGATTTTAAGGCATCCCAAACATAGACAATGGAGACTTCAGGAGTATTATTTATGTCTAGAAAATGTTGTACTTCTGAAAGTATATATTCTTTATAGTCTTTTAGCTGAGTTAAGTATGCTGGTATCCTTTTGATCTGAACATTATGAGTACTTTTTATCATGAATTCAAAAACAATTGAGTTATGATCAGATATAGGACATGAAATGATTTTGGAATTAATTAAATCTGTTACCATCTGGTTAGAAATAAAGACCCTATCTATTTTTGAATAAGTTTTGTATCTGTTAGAAAAAAAGGTGTATAGTAATGATTTTGAATCTATCTGATTATTAATATCATTCAAATGATAAGAATTAGCAAAATCATTTAAATGTTTTGCATTAGATGTAATTCTTCTTTTCCTTATGGTGGTAGTATCACTTTCATGTAGTATACAATTAAAATCACCAGCTAAAATAATATCCCCTATAGAGAATGATATGATCTTATCAATATGATGTTTCACTGTATTAATACCAATTCCAGGTATCCAATATACATTAATTAAAGTGTAAGTCTTCCCATTAATTTGTATTGTAACCATACAAAACATTCCTTTGTCATCCTGATAAGACTTAATGGTTTTAGGAATGGGCATACTTTTATTCCATAAAATAGCCACTCCTCTTTTTTCTGAGTGTGCTCTGAACTAACCAATACTGTATACTTATTAGTGGCTAGTTTATCAATATCTTTTTCAAGAGATGGGTTTCTTGCAGGAAGACTAGATTGGCCTTGTGTAAATTAATGTATCTTATTAGGCTTGCCCTTTTACACGGATTATTCAATCCATTAATGTTTAAAGAAATTCCTTTTAAAGATGTCATCTGGCATTTTTAAAACTCAAGAATCTTATGATCGAAATAACAAATAACAAGATAAATAATGTTACATCTCCTCTTTTAGGTGTACCTTTAAATATAGCTGTATTTATTAAATCTCTTATTGGATTTTGTATAGGATTCAATTTTGTTTGTAGTGACGAGTGTACAAAATATATTGTGGATGTCAAAACTATATACATATAACAATGAACAAGTGAAAATAATGTAAGGATTAAACCTTGCATCCAGCCTGGAGTTGAAAACTCCAACTTAGAGTAGTATTTACTACTCAAGTTAACCCCCTACCCTAAGCAGCAGTACCTCAGCTACCACCTTATCAATTTAATACTAGTTATATTTAACTGAGGTTAACAGTTTTCAATTAAATTATCTATCAAGACAAAACTACACATTTGGTAAAACAGCATCATATAAACTAAAATAAACTTTTTTTTTTTTTTTTTAAACTGTTCATACTACTATATAGATCTATGTAATATATAACACTTGTATTCAAATACCATTCAAATAATCTTGATGTTAGAAATCAAGAGGAGAGAAAATTAGGTTCTAACATTCATTTAAATCAAAAACTTTGGCTAGTATGATTCAGACATTACATATATTAAGATGCATCTATTTTCTGTCATGTGAATACTATTAACAGCTTCCAAAAAAAAAAAATCTTGAACTGTTTGTATATGAGCATTTACTTAAACTTATTATTGTCAATAGAGTAAAATATTGTATTCATAAAAATTATTATAAATCATATTGCATAGTTATGCAAATTCTCAGAAACACTTGCATTATTAAAAAAAAAAAAAGCCATCACACACATACACACAGACACACACACACACACACACATACACACACACACACACACACACATATATATATATATATATATATATATATATATATATATATATATATATATGATCTCACTGAGTTATGTCCTTGTTGAGCACTATCCTACTTGCTGTCCCTAGAATAAATCTGTCTGCTTTATAGAAAATAATGCACAGCAAACACATTTTAGTAACCAGATTTTACAATCATGCTAACCTACTGCTTTAAAATATATCACATGACATTTCTTCCAGAATAGAATTATAAAATTGTTTATGCTTGTCAATCAGATGAATTAAATGAATTATAATAAAGTATATGTTTGGAACAGAAGTTTTTAACACAGATTATTATGCTGCTGTTAAGTAGATTTCAAAAACATTTAAATAAATGTTTCATTTTCTATGCCTTCTAAAATAAGACATTTACTTACTACAAGAAACTACATCATTTAAACTCATTATAACTGACATATTTTATGAATAGAGTATTTTTCCTGAATCTGTGGTGTGTCAGTATGATAACTAGGTCAGAGGTTATACTAACTGCTTTCAGTTTCTCTGTGAGAATTCTGTGAGTTGAAGCTTTTGAAGTAGTTCATGGACACTGTGCATGAGACAGCCCACATCCCAGATGGTCTCCCTTAACATTTTCCGGGGAAACTTATTAAAACTTGTGACAAACATTCATTTTGTCAATAGAGTAAAATATTGTATTCATAGAAATTATTATAAATCATATTGGATAGTTATGCAGATTCTCAGAAACACTTGCATTATTATATAAAAAAAGCCATCACACTCACACACACACATACACATACATACACACACACACACACACACACATATATATATATATATATATATATATATATATATCTGATATCACTGAGTTGTGTCTTTGTTGAGCACTATCCTACTTGCTGTCCCTAGAATAAATCTGTCTGCTTTATACAAAATAATGCACAGCAAACACATTTTAGTAACCAGATTTTACAATCATGCTAACCTACTGCTTTAAAATATATCACATGACATTTCTTCCAGAATAGAGTTATAAGATTATTTATGCTTGTCAATCAGATGAATTAAATGAGTTATAGTAAAGTATATGTTTGGAACACAAATTTTTAACACAGATTATTATGCTGCTGTTAAGTAGATTATCAAAAACATTTAAATAAATGTTTCATTTTCTATGCCTTCTAAAATAAGACATTTACTTACTACAAGAAACTACATCATTTAGACTCATTATAACTGGCATGTTTTATGAATAGAGTATTTTTCCTGAATCTGTGGTGTGTCAGTGTGATAACTATGTCAAAGGTTATACTAACTGCTTTCAGTTTCTCTGTGAGAATTCTGTGAGTTGAAGTTTTTGAAGTAGTTCATGGACACTGTGCATGAGACAGCCCACATCTCAGATTGTCTCTCTTAACATTTTGGCAGGAAACTTATTAAAACTAGTGACAAACATTCATTTAGTAGTGTAAATGTATGTAAACATGACAAAACCTTCACAATGTATTCCACAGACCATTACAGCCTCTTACTTCTTTTCAGAAAGAGAAACAAATTGAATCACAGCTTGCCATTAAATCTTCAGATATTTTGACTGGTTATGAAACAAAACATTATAACTGACATATTTTATGAATAGAGTATTTTCCTGACTCTGTGGTGTGTCAGTGTGATAACTATGTCAAAGGTTATACTAACTGCTTTCAGTTTCTCTGTGAGAATTCTGTGAGCTGAAGCTTCTGAAGTAACTCATGAACACTGTGCATGAGACAGCCCACATCTCAGATTGTCTCTCTTAACATTTTGGCGGAAACTTATTAAAAACTAGTGACAAACATTCATTTAGCAGTGTAAATGCATCTAAACATGACAAAACCTTCACAATGTATTCCACAGATCATTACAGCCTCTATGTAAGTGAAATTAAGCCCAAAATTACCAACAAGCAATAAAACTCAACATTCTTCTCCCAACTCAATTTTCATACAAATCCTATTATTCACTGTGCCCACACAATCAAAAGCATTTCTATATATTAATAAAGAAAAGAAAAGAGAGTAGAAAATAAAAGGGAGTGAGGCAGAAATAAAAAATGTAAGAGAAAGCTGTAAGAAGTATATACAATGGAATGTTACTTACTGTTTATATTAATAGAGTTAAAAATAAAACATATTATTTACTCTTATTTAGTTCTGATTATTATTAGTTAAAGCATAACAGATTATTTACAAACAAGCATAAGCAGTATAATCAAGAAAGTATAATTAGAAATAGCATTTGAAGAACTTATAAAAACTTTTACAAGGAATAAATATGTTATTATTCTATTAATGATATTTTCATTACTGTTCTCTCCTGCCCTCCCCACCCTTTACCCACTACATAATCTAAATAGAATGTCATTGTTTAAACAAAGAAAATAATAAAAGGAGAAGGAAAAAAAGGTAAAGATAAAAATGTATCAAATTACTAACCTTACTTCTTTTCAGAAAGAGAAACAAATTGAATCACAGCTTGCCATTAAATCTTCAGGTATTTTGACTGGTTATGAAACAAAACATTTCTTTGCACATAGAGAATAACTTTGATTAAATCTTTTCCAAAATATTTGTGGCTTTCTGGAAATGCAGGAACTATATTCAAAAATATTAATAATGAACTAAAATGATGAGAGAGAAAAAAAACATATAACAAATCATTTGTTTTTTAGTCTCTTCTTCTTCTCTGAAGTCTTCCACGAAGCTTCAGTTGCCAATCTCTTTAATGAAGAACTAGCCCATTCCATTTCTTCTATTTTATCCAAAATCCTTTTTTCTTTGACAAACAGTAAAGTGGAGTCTAAATCATCGAAAACCTTAGGACCATCAGGAAGGAAGATTTTAAGCTTGGCAGGAAACAGAAGGTATGTTTTAAACTGTGCTTTTTTAAGCTCCCTTATTAGTGGCAGAAAAACTTTTCTTTTAGCTATTACCATGGAACGATAGTCATTGTCAAAACGCACAGTTGTCTCATTAATCTTAACAGGAGCTTTAGCCCAAGCAGATTTAAGAACCATCTCTTTATCAAAAGATGATAGAAATCTAACTATAACTGATCTAGGATATTTTTTGTTAGAGTTAGTATTAGCTATAGATCTATGTGCTCTTTCGATACCAAAAGAGAATGCTTCTGGTAAGTCTAAAGTTTTAGGGAGCCAAGTTGTTAAAAAAGAAGTAATATTGTTACCTTCAATATTTTCTGGCAGTCCAAAAATCCTAATGTTATTGCGCCTAGATCTATTTTCCAGGTCATCCAGCTTTGTTTGTAAATGTGTATTTTGTTTCAGCAGAAACTCAATGTTGATTTCCTCTTCTTGGATTCTATTTTCCATGTCATTCACAGCTTCTTCTATGCCTGTCATCTGGATCTTCTGTTGTTGCAGGTCTGTATGTAACAGGTCTATTTGTTTTGTAGTTTTTTCTATGAAGGTGTCTATTTTAGTATCCATTTTATCAGTAAGTTGCTGGATTATAATTATCAGAGACTGAAGTTCTTTCTTGATGCTGGAGTCTTGAGAATTTGTCTTACTGGAACTCATTTCAGACTTATAAACTGACAGGAAAATTTCCACAGTGATTTCTGACAGGAATATTGTTAAGATTTCCTTTCTTTTTTAGATATAGTTCAAGAACTATATAAAACAAACATATTTAGAAAGAAAATTACTTCAAAAATTAATTTTTTAAGTAATTAATTCCTGTCAGTGTAATGAAATTGGTGGAGCTGAAGAAATCTGCTGCTATCCTGTGTTCATCCTTGGCCACGCCCCTCTTACTGTAATGTTTTCTGTCCTCATGTACAGTCATGTGGACATTCCTGCTCACAGTGATGTCTTGGGGGACAAGGGTGACTGCAGCTGTGAGCGGTATTGTGGGCAGACGCCTACATATTCATGGTAAGTTATGTCATTCTGGAGGGGGAGCTGCAGACACTTGCTGCTGGGTCTGTGTATCCAGTTCAGCACCTTGGTACAGTGCCAGCAGAGGATCCCATGCTTTTACATCCATCGACATTACAGTATGGCCTTATATTGCTGTGGCAATTTCTCATAGCTGTACAGATTCGCACAGGTTACCCAGAGGCAGGGGCCATGAGTCAGGACATTACCCCTATTGTGGTGTATGGGCAGGTGTGTAGCCACCCATTTATGTGTTTGCAGCCAGGAATAGTGTGTGCACACAGCTTTGTGTCGGACCTTGCACATTCCATGCTACCCACACCCCCCCTGTTATTCTATCCTCTTCCATACATTATGCATACATTCCCTGATACTTTCACTAAGGTTACCACCCCATCACAGCTGTGTGTTGGTGCTGGCCATAGTACATGCAGTGGAACATGGTGGACATGTTACTGTGGTTTGTCTACATGGCCTTGCATATGGCTTATGTGGAGTGTGTTATGTTGTTATTTGGGTGTCTATGAAATAACATGCATTGGCAGTACGTGTGAGACACAGGCCCCTGGCAGAGGCCTGTCGGCCATTAGGTGTTGATGCGAGCCAGATGTGGCACGCCATTGTATTCTGTCTGTCCTACATTCTCATAATGCCATACAGTATATTCCCCTGGGGTGACTGGGTAGGTGCTAGGTGTTCATGCCAATACCTTCTATCAGTCTTGTTCAGGTGGTGTGGATGCTGGCAGGGTGCTACCTATGGCTAGCGACACACCTGCATGGGACACCTGCACTGCATGCTGCATTCTTTCACTATTGCCATATACAGGTGGGGTCATATTGTACCCATTCCCCACAGCAGGGATAGAGAGGTACTTCTGGGTGGTGTTTGCGTGATCTGGGTGCATGTGTGCTATGGACAGTACTTGCATCTGACACACATATATGCATTGGGCATTCCAGTTATGCTGGCATGTGCAGGTACAGCAGATGTTTCCCAATACATCAGCCCTACCTCCTTTGTGATCTGCAAGTGTTCTGGCAGACAACACCAGTATCCCCTACTACAGGACCAGTTAATGTGATGCATACTTGTATGTACAATTCCAAGGGTGTCTCCATTTCACAGTTCCACAATATATACTGTATGTCTGGGGTACTTCCCCCTGTGTACTGCTTGTATATCTAGCCCAACAGCCATGCCATGTCAGTCTTTCAGATGGTGGCACATATTACCACCATACATTTACAATGGCATACTGCTAACATGTGTTATACTGGTAGGTATTGTCTTTGGCACTGCAGTTGTGAGGACTTGCCCCTGTCATCAGCAGTAGTGGGCAATGACCACCAGGTCTTACCTCAACATGCATACATACTAACCACCCTCACAGTATGAGACACACACCAACCTAGCACACACATACCTGCATATTGTACAGATGCTACAACCTATCCTGCTACCTTAGCCACCTCTGTGCATCTGGTATTATACCTGCACATACATGTTACTACATTTCTACATAGGATTGTGGGGGGGCACACCTGACTGTTATGACATGTGTACATCGGATTGGGGGGAGCACATCAGACCATTACTATATTTATAAATAGGTTTTGGGGGTCACACCTGACTGTTACTACATTTTTAAATAGGGTTGTGGGGAGCACACCTGACTGTTTCTACATTCCTACACAGGATTGTGGGAGGGGAGCACACTTGACTGTTACTACACTGCTGCGCAGGATTGGTGGAGGGGTTACAGCTGTCTGTTTCTACATTTCTACACAGTGGTTGGGAAGGGGCACACCTGACTGTTACTACATTTCTATACTGGATTGGGGGAAGGGGCACACCTGACTGTTTCTACATGTCTACATAGGAGTGGGGGGCACACCTGACTGTTAAAGAATTTCTACATAGGATTGTGGGAGAACACACACCTGACTATTTCTACATTTCTACACAGGATTGAGGGGCACGCCTGACTGTTTCTACATTTCTACATAGGATGGGGTGGCACACCTGACACTTGCACACATTTGCTATGACTGTACTGGCATGTCAGGTGCTCCATTTCATTCTGTATTCTACCCTATCATGCTGACTAGAGGCATATCAGTATACTACAGGTCTTAGCTTTGATTAACCTACATATTAGTTTCTGACTTCCTAACCTTCAGAACTAACATCCCACTGCCTGACCTGCTGTAGTCTGTCTGTGTAGGCTTTGGGGGAGGTTGCCCATAGGCATCATTCAGAGGCCATATCACAGCCTTTGTTTGTGTTTGTCTACACCTTTCCTGCTGGCTGAGACTGTTGTTGGGTATGTGAGCCTCCCTGTCTGGTATGTGTGAGTCATATGGACACACATGTGGCCCAGCACATTTCCTGCAGTGGGTTTTGTCACCCTGTGTAGTACTGGCTACTATGGTGACACCAGTATTGTTACAGATCTTGTGGTGCCACTGTAGGTGTCTACTATCTGCTGGCATACCATTCAGCCACCTTAATCCCTTGCATGCTCACATCCATACCATAGATACAGGTAACAACACATTCTATTCCATTAAGCAATTGGTAGGTTGAGTGACTTACCTTGTGGGTGTGCCAGTACTGAGGGTGGTGCTGCAGGATTGCCTATGTTGGATGCACATAGTACACTCCCTACACATGGTAAAGCACAGGTAGTGCCATGTTTGGCATCCCTTTTACTGTATGTATGAGTCAGAGAGAGGTGTCATTCCCTGGGTCCTTCTTGAGTCATTGTATGTGCTATGCGTTGCCTCTTTGCTAAGGCAAAGTCATACTGGGCACGCCTCCTTTTGCCTACTGGGGCAGGTTCAGGTTGCTCCTCCTCCAAGTCACTCTGTGCCTATGCAGGCCTTGGCAATGGTGGGGGGTTGTGTGGCCCTGCCCCGTACTATTCCTGCTGCAGCTGTTTCTGCAGGATCATATTGTGTAGCATGGCACATACAAAGACAATTTGGGTACATGTAGCTGCTGAGTACTGCAAGGCTCCACCGGATGTGTTCAGGCACCGGAACCATGACTTGAGCATCCCAAACACACACTCTGTTATAAGTCTGGTCTGTGCGTGTACCTCATTATGGAGTTCTTGTTCGTGTGTGTGTGTGCATTTATAATGGGTGTCATCAGCCACAGCTCCAGTGCATAACCAGCATCCCCCACTAGGTGACCATAAGGGATGTCCCCACTGGCAAATATCTGGTACAGCTGCGTCACATGCCAGATGTGGGAATTGTGATAACGTCTAGGGCAGCCAGCAGACACATTCATTATTATGCCCTGGGCATTGCACACGACCTGGCAGTTGATGGAGGGGAAGCCCTTATAGTTGATGAAGAGCCTACCCCAATCACCCTGCGGTGCTTTGATGCATATGTGTGTGCAGTCTTTTGCACCCACTACCTCAGGGTATTCTGCTATTTGGTGGAACAATTCCATATTGCTGGCCAACGCCTCATGGGTTTTGGTGAAATATAAGTGCTCACCAGCATGTGCTGATATGGCATCCAGGAACTGGTGGAGTACCCTGGATGCTGATGCCTGTGAGATCCCCATCATATCCCCAGTTGGGCTTTGGAAGGTACCTGTAGCTAGCATTCTTAGGCCTACACATACCTTGGTATCCACTGGGATGGGTTTTCCTCTGTTAATTTTGTGTGTCATGTGTGGCCAGCACAGCTCAACAATTTGCTGTAAGAGGTCCCTTTCCACCCTATAGCACTCTACTATCTCAAGCTCATGTAGCCCCTGGTAGGTTACTCTGGGTCTGTACACTCTTCTCCATCTCCTTACTGTGGGGTAGTCGATATTCACATCCTCACCACCCTCAGCCTCTTCCACATGTTGTTGTATGATAGATATTGCAGCCCCTATCATTTTATTGTTTTGTTTGTTAAAAGTTCCCTGCTTGTATACACCAGTGATGTAGGGTATGGGAAAAAAACAGAGGGAAAGGTGTTTGCATAGTTTATAGTAGTGTTCTGGGCTGGGCTGGACTGCTTTCTGTGTAACTGACTGATTCTGATACATTTCACCTGCCAGCTATGCTAGTTTTCCTAGATTACTTTCCTACAGCTGTTTTCCCTTCCCATTGCCTTCATGTTTAAGCCTGGGGGCACACCGCACAAACAAAGTGGTCAAATGTGCACAGAGTTGCTATTTCCTGGTTTGCTTTTGTTTTTCTTTAAAACCTCGTGTGAGGTGCACACACCCACTTAGGCAATGTAAAGAGTGCTAGTCAACCTCAGACACACACCCTTGCCTAGCTGTGCTAAGCTAGGAGCAAACCTGAGCCACAGGGCTCCAATCCACTTACAGTATGCCTGACCCCCCCCCCATGATGTCAGCTAACTCCTAGTCTTGCACCAAGCTATTCCTGCACTTACACTGTTATCAGCTGACTAGCATGCAGGGAAAATCTGGGATTCACTATCATTCCCCTCATCTGCATAGGATTGCCTTCTAATGCATAGTTACATGTCCCACACTGAGCCTCCCCCCTTAGCAACCACTATTCACTGGCCATGTTGTCTTCTGCCTGCTATTGGGTATAATGGCAGAATAGTGATTTTAGTTAGAATGCTTATTGTAGGTTTATTTTCTTATTTTTCCCCCCATTTCCCATTTGCGCGCCACTGCCCTATGCTTAAACAGCCAAGATCAGCTAAAAAACATAAAAGTTGATTGTTTTTTCAAGTGCTAAGTATAAGGCCATTGGCATGCTTTCTACATGATATCCACCCTTTATTTGGAGCTATCATGGCTCCGTTTTGTAATTTGCAGAAATGTACTCTGTTACTGGCGGAGTACATTTCTGCAGATTATACTAGTCCTGCACGGCTGGTTTCCAACTTCCTGGATTGCAAATTCACCTCATTTGCATGGATTTCTCCTGCAAATGGGGTAATTTGCATGCAAGTGCTGAGTTTGTGCATGACTAGTGCAGGAGTGCTTGTGCACACCCCTACAGGTTATTCCTGGATTGCACGGCAGACATATTGCCTGCTGGAGCTCCTAAACTAATCTTACATGCTGTGCAAGGCTTGCAAAATCCGGGGGCAAGTCTTTTGTAATCAGTCACACTATGTCTCTACATTGCTTAAAACCATAACTCTTCCATCTTTTCATTCTGGACATAGCAAAATATATTCACAGGTATGAAGTGAGCATTAAAATTATCAGTTTCCTTGAGCAAAGTCTTTGGTGTTACCTGTGTATAAGATTTGTACATTATTATGTTTCTATTATAGTTTTTTCATCATTTAAATAACATATAAGCAAGTGAAAGACTAATGAAGTAAGTAATGGCTAGCTGGCTAGCTACATGGATATGGACAAGTATAGAAACTTAATAAATAAGCAGACTTATTAGCATGCCATATGCTGAATTTACAAAGCAGTGAAACAAAAAGCTTTATTTTATATTACATTTTTTGTATAAGTTAGCTGTGCAGAGAACCGGGTTACATAAGAAAAATACAATTACTATGGAAACAAAACAAATATTTCCATAAAACAAACAGTCAAAATGGAGTTTGGGCAACTGGAAAATAAATGGGCTAATAAAATTTCAAACCAAAAAAAGGATAGCCCTCTGATTAAATGATAAATGAAAGTGCCATCTGTTTGAGCTGATGGCAGCTAAAGACGATGTAAAAGAACCCATGGCAGGTATTGAGGAAAGTAAGTAACACAGCAACAAACAAACAAATAAATAAATAAATAAACAATACATATTTACATATTTACAAATTTCTTACAATATTATCTGCCAAAATCCATTTCCTGTTGAATGAAATTTCATGCAATCTTTCATTTTAAATAACCCATATTGCATAAAATAAATTCTTATCTACTGAGCTCACATATTCTTTAATCCTGTTCTTGTAACACCTGCATATATTTAAAAACTTAAGAAACTTTTGCTATTTGGAAGGAACATAGACAATAGGCCATTCTTGGTGCTTTGGTCAGTTTTTTATTAATTTAAATCACATTTTGAGTGCTTTCATTCATTCTAAAGTTTTCAGTCAATCTTCATCAAAAAATAAAATAAAATGAACCTAGGCTTATTATTTAACTGGTGTGGCGAGCAGGTGATGGGTTAAGGAGTTTCCTGATCTATGAACCTAGGCTTATAATTTAACTGGCATGGCAAGTGGGGGTTGGTTTAAGGAGTTCTCTGATCAATGAACCAAGGCTTATTATTTAACTGGTGTGGCAAGTGGGGGATGGGTAAGGAGTTCCCTAATCTATGAACCTAGGCTTATTATTTAACTGTTGTGGTGAGTGGGGATGGGTTAAGGAGTTCCCTAATCCATGACCCTAGGCTTATTGTTTAACTGATGTGGTGAGTGAGAGTGAGTTAAGACGTTCCCTGATCTATGAACCTAGGCTTATTATTTAGCTGGTGTGGCAAGTGGGGAGTGGGTTAATGAGTTCCCTAATCCATGAACCGAGGCTTGTTGTTTAACTAGTGTGGTGAGCAGAGGATGGGTTAAGTAATTACCTAATCCATTTAAGGATACTGGAGATGCTCAGGTTTTCATTTAGTCCTTGAGGTGGGTCTGCTCGCAATTGTACCGAAGGACATCGCTAGTGGCATTACGACTGTGTCATTAATATTATCAAAAAAAAATTCTTCTCACAACTTTTTCCAGAGTTTCACCACTTTTCTACATTTCAGAAAAAAACATTCTCTGTTGTCTCTTTCTTTCTTCAAAATAAACAGACTATTTCAACTTTCTTTTTTATACAACATATTCCTCTTTACTAGTATCTTATTTGTTACCAGTCTCCAGTCATAGCACATCACATTTTCCTTAATTTAGTGGTTTTAATCATTTCTTCTGGTACATTCTCTCATGAATTTACATAATAATATTATTTTATCACATTAGTATACTATACTCTTCTATATTTCTCTGTATTATCACTTTTTATTTTCTGTGTTAGAATTTTTCTTGATAATTTTAATATCTTCATTTAAATATTCTTTTTCTATTTTCTGTATTCACATTATACCCCAGAACTGTCTGTACTTATATTTAAACAGTCTCATTATTATTTTCTCATTGTCTTCCTTTGCCTACTTTAATACTCCATACACGTTTAAAGAAGCAAAATACACAACTGGGTTTAGTAATCACAATCTCCTTCATCTTCTCTCATATACAACACACCTTTATTCATTGGGTTTAATCTTCAACCCCATATAAACAAAAACACCAACTGCATAATTTTGTTTTCACATTTTTGGTGGGAATCATATAAACATTTGACATACATGCTGTTTTAACCATTAATACAGAATTCACCAGATAAACCTTTTTTTTTTCCTGAATGCTAATCTGTACACCACTTTCAGAAGAAATATTTCTTTCATCAATCCCTTTTTTTCTGCTTCCTAACCACATCATCAATCCAAATGTTATCCTTAGTAAAGACACTTCATTCATTGAAAAATACACATCCCAGGTTTTCACCACCATCACCTAAACCCTTGCAAGGCCACAGAGATTCTGACAAATCCAGCTCAAATAATTTTTACATGATATTAGTGCTTTGTTTCATTTTATAATAACATTTCTTCACATGAAGAGAACCAAACACTCACTGTTTCAATACAATTCTAAAAGGTCATGTGACAACTTTTTAAAAATCATGTGATCTGCTTAACATCATGTGACAGCCAAAAACTTTTAAAATCATGCAATCACCTTTAAATCATATGACAGCTGAATCCCCTGAACAAATCATGCCTTAAGGCAACATATTCAATAAGTTAAAAATTGAAGGAAAAAAATCAAAAGCTAAATATCTGAATACATATTCCTGTAAACTTTCTTTTACCATACAATAATAAATAGTTTTATGTAAGAGCAATCATTAAAAAGTAAATGTTATACTGAGAAAATCTGTGTAATAAAAAGGTAGTGATATCATCTTTATAAAGCTCTAAGACAGTTAATAGAAATCTGGTCATCAATCCCTGGCCAAGAACTTGCATTAAATGTGAGCTGACAATATAACTCACATTCTTCCAACTTAAGTTGCCATGAATCACTTCATCCCTTCCCTTTTATATTGTATATACTTTGTTCCATAATATTTGTCATCCTTTCATCCATTCACCCATTTATTATACTCAGAAAAAAAATTATATTATGTGTTGTTTAGTGTGATTTTAATATCCCACATACACAATACTACATAAACAAATGCTTCCTTCAATCTAAATTCATTCAGTATTTTCATAAAATACTCTCTTTGTCAATCCATTAATTTCTTGTACATTGCATACATTATAGTACACAGCTGATACTGAATCAGTATTTACTTTCCTAAGGACTTTATTCAATTTACTAATAGCAATTTATTATTCAAAATCTTCCTTAATTCATTCTAGATTTTTTAAAAACTTTTCATTCTCTCTTATTTCCTTCCTTTTACTTTAAACATGCTTTCCACATGTTTTATTACAATACTCATAATTTGCTCTTGTATAATTTTTACCTCTCCTATAATTTTCATTTCTCTTATTGTGTAATGTCCTCCTTTACTATTTTATCCAAATATCCAGAAACCTTGTCTCTTCCCCATTGTAAATAACATCTCTGCCTAAACAGTAATCCCTTAATTTTTTCTCAATTGTTTTATAGCTTCCTTTTTTTCTATATCATAATACTCCATTTATTACTATCTAGATTATTATCTAATACATCTGTATACATTTTCCTATGCTTCACATTATATTCCTTTCTAACAACATGCTTCCACTGGGAAAAAAAACACTTTTTGTACTTCATTTTAAATTCAATCCACCATTTAGACCTGTTGTTTGTTATAGGTATCCTTCATGATTATATGATCCTTCCATAAATGCAATACTTCCCACTCTCCAGTTTCATTCCATAAGTTCTCATTTATTCTTTTTACTCCCTTTCCTATTTTAATATATTCAATTTTTCCATCACCTCTATCTATAATGCTACATAGTATGAAAAAAAATTACAACTGTATCACCACCTGCTACCCACAAGCCTTCTAATAAAACAAAATAATCAATTTTAGATCCACGTGTACTCTTCTTTAAGTCCACTGACTTATGTTCCACACAGCCAGTTTACCACATTTTATAACTTCCTGTATTTTTACATCTTTCCTTTTTTATATTCCCCCTTTATATTACAGTAAATGTCCCTGTAATTATAATCTTCATGTTAACCACCACATAGTCTAGTGTTAGATCAAAAAGATTCTCTCTTTCCTTGCTAATTATATGTGTATATAATGTTCTCTTCACCTAACACCCAAATCAGGTAACCTTCCCATCCTTATCAGTGTGACAGCTAGTATCTTCACTGTTTTTTCCACAACACATGCACTTCAGAACAAAATGTTCGCTTCCTAAATTACATATTATATTTCCACCCAACAATTTTTTGTTTGCATTCCTTCTTCAGTTGTTGGGTATCTTACATAATCTAACAGAATATCATCCACATCACATTAAGCAAACCATTCCAGGGGTCTACTTTCGTTCAGCAAATGATCAGATGATTGAACGCTGTTAATTCAAACACTGTCGAACCGGCAACATAGCGATTGTCCGGAACAGCTAATTTTTTTCCCAGGGAAAGAATTGCTGGGCCGGCTGTCCAGGTTGTGCCGTTTCCTCCACTGTAGTGTGATCTCAGGGTTGGTATATTTAAGTAGGGGGGTGTGGGGACACCTTATTTAATGTTTAGTGTTTTTTTTTTGGGGGGGGCAACAGCGATTTTTTTTTTCCCTGGGAAAAGATATTGCTGTTCTGGTTGCTATTTTGAGTATTCAAGATTTAGGAGTTGATATAACAACATTCAGTCATCTGATTGTTTGTTGTTATAATAAAGACCCCGTTCCAGTATCCCCATATTTCTTACAGTGTTAATAATACTATTCACATTTACTGAAAGTACTCTGAAATTGTGGCTTCGACTTCTTTGTAAGTTTAGGGGAAATAATTTTACATTTTCATTTTTTTATGTTTACTATTTCCCCAAATTAATTTTTTGCCTTAGGTGTATGTACAACTAATCCTTGATCCTCAGAATCAGACTTTTCACAGGCTAGAACTTCAAAAAATGATTAGTATCAATGCTTTCTCCTGATCTCTACTCTGCATATGTGCTCTCTCCTCATTTTTCCTCCCCATATTTTTTTATTCTTCTACATTTTGTTCTTCACATAGTTCACCATCTCCCTTTGCCTCTTTTTGTTGTTTTTCTTGTATATTTTCTTTCCTTCCCCTTCTTTTGTATTATTTACTGTTTTCTCCTGACAATCCTACCAAAAGTGCTCCTTTTTAAAAAAAATAACTTGCATTCAGGCACACTCCTTCTTGCTGTATGTTCTTTCTCTCCATACTGGTTACATTGTATCTTGTCAAAATTATTAATTAAATAAGAAAAGTTCCCACAGAATATTAGGCTGGCCAGCATATCTTAATGTCCCTCTATGACCACACACACACACACACACACACACACACACACACACACACACACACACACACACACACACACACACACACACAAAAATGACCATTTTTAACACATTTTAAAACAACTTCCAACCTCCATCCTGCATTCCATATGTTTCCCTTATCTCTACCTTTTACAGTCTTATTGATGATTTCGCAAATACCCTGCATGCATTTTTTTACATTGTCTTCTTCTAGTTTATCAGTTCTAAATGGCAAAGTAACATTTTATTAACATTCAAGTTATACTCAGAAAACAAATAATTGTTACACATATAAATGTCCTCCTTTTGTAACACAGTTTTAAAAATGTTATCATGGGTTTATCAGTTTCAAATACTGAATCAGAAAAAGTCTCTGTCCCAATATAGATAAAAGACTGAATGTCATGAGCTTTAAAACCCAAAACAGTTACATTTTTTTTTCTGTCTACAATAGCTGTCTATTACAGTTTCATTTTTGTTCTTATTCTCACATCTGGTATTTTCTTCTTTTTAAAAAAACAGTTTCACTTGCAGTTTGATGTTATCATCATATATATATTTTTTTTGCCTTTTGTCACTGCTGCATGTTTTATATCCGGTAATATAATGCTGAAATAAAAACAGGCATCTTCTCGGTTTGTTGCTGCTTTTCTCTTTTATGTTCTGTGACTGGTGTATTATTTCCACATGACCATCCTCATCACTTCAGAAACAGTTATTTTCCATCTCACCACATGAAAAATAAGTTTTTCCAGCAATCACTTTAATGGTCTGACCATGTATGCACAAGTACTTCCCAAACACATAAATGAATTATTTTCCCAAGTAACCCCTTCACATTTACCCAAGCAATTCCTTTAAGAGTATGTCAAGCAGAAAATGAAACATTCACCGAAGAGACCCCTTCAGTAAAATGTCCAGGTATGCACAATCATCAAAATGAAAGATTTCCCCCATGCGACCAATTCAGTTAAATGCCCTAGTATGCATAAGAAAAAAAAATGAAACATTTCACGAAGTGATTCCTTCAGTAACTTTACCAAGTAAATACAAGAACCAAAAAAAAAAAAAAAAAACACCAAAAGAAACCTGTCAGTAAAATGTCCAGGTATGCACAAGCACCAAAATGAAAAAATTCCCTGAACAACCCCTTCAGTAATATTTGAAACTGTCACTCAAGCAATCCCATTTGTAAAATGTCCAGGTATGCACAGGCACCAATATGAAGCATTTCTCTAAGCAACCTGTTGAGTAACATGCCCCAGTATGCACAAGAGCAAAAATGAAACATTTCCCCTAATGACTCCTTCAATAACATTTCCAAGTAAATACAAACACCAAAATAAAACATTCACCAAAGCAAACCCTTCAGTAAAATGTCTAGGTATACATAAATACCAAAATAAAACATTTCCCAAAGTGATTCTTTAAGGTGTATGTCCAGGTATGCACAAGCACCAAAATGAAACATTCATCCAAGCAACCCCTTCAGTAAAATGTCTGCATATACACAAGCACCAAAATTAAACATTTCCCCAAGTGATTCTCTTCAGCAACATGTCCTAGTATAAAGAAGTACCAAAATGAAACATTCACCCAAGTGACCCCTTCAGCTAAATGTTGATGTATGCACAATCATTAAAATGTAACATGTTTCCAAGAGTCTCCTTCAGTAGCATGTTATAGTGTGCACAAGTACTGAAAAAAGTCATTTTCCCAAAGGATCCATTCATTTACATTTTCTAGTATGCATAAACACCAAAATAAAATATTCACCCCATTGACCCCTTCACTAAAATGTCCAGGTAAGTGCAAACACTAAAATGAAACATTTCTCCAAGTCACCCCTTCAGGAGTATATCCAGTTATACACAAGGACAAAATGAAACATTTCACAAAATGACCCTTTAGTAACATGTCTTAGTATGTGCAGAAAAATTAAACATTTCCAAATGCGATCCCTTCAGGAGCATTTCAAAGCATGCACAAGCACCAAAGTGAAACAATTCCTCATGCGACACCTTCAGAAATATATCCTAGTATGGACAAGGACTAAAATGAAACACTTCACCAAGGGACCCCTTCAGTAAGATATCCTAGGATGCATAAGCACCAAAATGAAACATTTCATCAAGCAACCCCTTCTGTAAAATTACCAGGTATGCATAAGCATCTAAATTATGCATTTACCCAAATAACCCCTTCAGGACTTTTTCCAAATATGCATACATACCAAAATAAAACATTCACACAAGCTATCTCGTCAGTAAAAAAAAATATGCATGCAAGAGCAATAAAACATTCACCCAAGTGACCCCCTTCATTAAAATGTTGAGGTATAAACAAGCACCACAGTGAAACATTTCACAAAATATTAGTAATATTTCCTAGTATTCTCAAGCACCAAGTTAAAACATTTTCTCAAGCATCGCCTTTTGCAGTATGTCCAGGTATGCAGAAGCAACAAAATGAAAAATTCACCCAAACAACCATTTCAGTAAAAGTTTGAGGTATGCACAACACCAAAAAGAAAGATTTCCCCAAGTGGCCCTTCAGTAACATGTCCTAGTGTGCACAAACACAAAAATAAAACATTTCCCAAGCTAACCCTTCATTAAAACTTCCAGGTATGCACAAGCACCAAACTTAAACAGTCACATTAGCAACTCCTTCAGTAAAATGTCAAGGCTTGCACAAGAACTAAAATGAAACACTTCCCAAAGGGACCCCATCAGTAGAAGGGTCCATGTTCAGTTATTGAAAAGACAGATCTGCCAATGGCTAAATATCAAATGTAAAACATCTAAAAGTAAAATTACTGAACATGTATAATTTCAAAAAATCATTCACTGAACGGCCATAGTTGGCCATCAGTCAGGAAGTAACACAATGCACAAGATAAGTGAAGGAAACCTTTTCCCCTACAGTAGTGTGATCTCAGAGTTGGTATATATAGTTAGTGGGGTGTGGGGTGCAGGTTGGTTTTATTCACAATGTTGGCCAACTTTGTCCATTCAATTAATGATTTGTCAAGGTTATATGCCTTCGGTAATTTTAATTTTAGATGTTTTACGTTTGATATTTACCCCTTTGCGGATCTGTCTTTTTAATAGCTGAACATAGACCCTCAGTAGCATATCTATTATTCACAAGCACCAAAATGAAACATTTCCTTGAGTGACCTTTTCAGTAACATTTCCTGGTATACAAAAGCACCAAAATTAAACATTAACAACAGTGACTTCTTAACTAAAATGTCCAGGTATGCACAAGTAACAAAATTAAATATTTCCCATGAGATCTGTTCAGAACTGTTCAGGGATGCACAGGCATCAGCATAACATTTTGCCCAAGAGATCCCTTCTGTAACATGTCCAAGTATGCAAAAGCACCAAAAGGAAATATTTCCCATGCACACCCTTCAGGAGTGTGTCCAGGCATCCACAAGCATTAAATGAAACATTTGCTCAACAGATTCCTTCAGTATTATGTCCTAGTTTACATAAACACTGAAATGAAACATGTCACCAAGTCAGCCATTCAGTAAAATTTTGAGGTATGCACAAGAACCAAAATGAAACATTTACCCAAGCAAACCCTTCAGTAATATGTCCAGGCATACACAAGCACAAAAATGAAACATTTCCTTAAGCAACTCCTTCAGTAAAATGTCCAAGTATACACAAGCACCAAAAATAAACATTAACCAAAGCAAAATCTTCAGTAAAATATCCAGGTATGCACAATCACCAAAATGAAATATTTCCCAGAATGACAACTTCAGTACAATGTCCAGACATGCACAGGCAGTAAAATGAAAAATTTCCAAAGTGACCCCTTCAGTAATATTTCCTTGTAAGCACATGCACCAAAATTAAACATTCACCAAAGCAACCCCATCAGTATAATGCGCAGGTATGTACAAGTAGGAAATTGAAAGATTTCCCCATGACCCCTTCAGTAACATATCTTAGGATGCACAAAACCCACAGTGAAACATTTCCTCCAGCAAGCCCTACAGTAAAATTTCCAGATATGCAGAAGTATCAAAATGAATCATTTACCCAGGAGACACTTTCAGGATAATGTCCAGATGTGCAAAAGCAGCAAGAGGAAGCATTCACCAAAGCAATGTCTTCAGAAAAAAAATTGAGGTATGCACAAATACCAAGATGAAACGGTCAAGCAGCCAAACCTTTCAGAAAAAACTGAGGTATGAACAAAAATCAAAATAAAACACTACCCCAAGGAAGTCTTCAGTATAATGTCAAGGTTCACAAGAGCACCAAAATTAAACCTTTCCCAGAATGACCCGTTCAGTAACATATCCTAGTACACACACACACACACACACACACACACACACACACACACACACACACACACACACACACACACAAACAAAACAATTTCAACCAGGAAACCCCTCACTAAAATTTCAAGGTATGCAAAAGCAACAAAATGAAACATTACCACAGGAGATCCGTTTGGAGTATGTCCAGGTATGCACAGCCACCAAAATGAAACATTCACCCAAGTTACACCTTCGGTAAAATGTTGAGGTATGCACATATTACAAAATTAAACTTTCAGCCAAGCACCACCTCAGTAAAATATCCAGATATGCACAAGCACCAAAATAAAACTTTCTTTCAGGTGACCCTTTCAGCAAAATTTCACGGTATGCAACAAGAACAAAATTAAACATTTGCACAGGAGACCAATTTGGTGTATGTCCAGGTATGCACAACCACCAAAATGAAACATTCACCCAAGCGACCCCTTCAGTAAAATGTTGAGATATACACATGTTCCAAAGATGAAACATTCACCTAAGCACCTCCTCAGTAAAGTGACAAAGATATGCACAAGCACCAAAATGAAGAATTCAACAAAGTAACCCCCAGGTCCAAGAATGCACAAGCACTAAAATAAAACATTTTCCCTAGAGTAAACTTCAGTAACATGCCATTGTATGCACAATCAGTGAAATGAGTTATTTCACCAAGTAACTCCTTCAGTAACATTTCCTACTATACACAAGCACAAAAATGAAACATACACCACAGCAACAACTTCACTAAAATGTCCAGGTATGCACAATCACCAAAAGGAAACATTTCCCCAAGGAACTCATTCAGTAACACGTCCTAGTATACACAAGCACAAAAATGAAACATTTCAGAAAGCTAACCTTTCAGTAATACTTCCTAATATGCACAAACACCAAAATAAAACAGTCAGCCAAGCGACCCCTTCAGTAAAATGTCAAGGTATGCACAAACACCAAAATGAAACATTTCCCAAAGTGACTCATTCAGTAACATGTCTTAATAAATAAAAGTGCAAAATGAAACATTTCCCCATGGGATCCCTTTATAAGTATTTACAGGCATGCAGAAGTACCAAAATGTAAATTCCCCATGATACCCCTTCAGTAATTTGTACTAGCATGCACAAGAACCAAAGTGAAAATTCCCCAGGTGACCCCCTTCAGTATCATGTTCTAGTATGAACAAGCACCAAAATGAATCATTTCTCCAAGCAACCACTTCAGCAATATGCCCTAGTATGTACAAGGCCCAAAAATGAAATAATTCCCCAAGAGACCCTTTCAGTAATATTTCCAAGTATGAAAAAGGACAAAATGAAATGAATATTCCAGCAACCCTTTCACTATAATGTCCAGATATGCACAAGCGCCAAAAGATAACATTCAACCATGCAACCACTTAAGTAAAATATCCAGGTATGAAAAACACCAACATGAAACATTCCCCCAAGCGACACCTTCAGTAAAATGTTAAGGTATGGATACAGTCCAAAATTAAACTGAAGCACCTCTGAAGTAGAGTGTCCAGATATGCAAAAGTACCAAAACAAAACTTTCACCCAGGTGACCCCTTCAGTAAAATGTTAAGGTATGCAAAAGCAATAAAATTAAACATTTCCACAGGAGACCAGTTTGGAGTATATCCAGGTATGCACAACACCAAAATGAAACATTCACTCAAGCAACCAATTAAGTAAAATGTCCAGTTATAAAAATTGCCAACATAAAACATTCACCCAAGCAGCACCTTCAGTAAATTGTTGAGGTATGCACAAGCAACAAATTAAAACATTTCACCAAGTAACCCCTTCTGGAGTATGTTGAGGTATGAAAAGCACCCAAATGATATATTCACCATAGCGAATCCTACAGTAAAAGTCAAGGTATGCATAAGCACAAATAGAAAACATTTCCCCACGTGACCCCTACAGTGTTGTTTCATGGTGTCCTCAAGCACTAGAATGAAACATTCAATGAAGAGACAATTTCAGTAAAATTTTCAGTTATGCACAAGCACCAAATTGAAATATTTTCTCAAGCAATCTCATCTGGATTATGTTCAGGTATGTACAAGCACTAAAATGAAACATTCACACTAGTGACGCTTTCAATAAAATGTCCAGATATGCACAAGCAACAAAATAAAACATTCACCAAAGTGAACCTTTCAGTAAAATGTACAAGTATGCACGGACACCCAAAAGAAACATTTCCCCAAGCGATCTTTTAAGGAGGATGTCCAAGTATGCAGAATCACCAGTATGAAACAGTCCCCAAAGCAACGACTTCAGTAAAATGTCAACAAGCACCAAAATGAAACATTTCCCCAAACGATCCCTTCAGTAATATTTGCTTGTATGCACAAATACCAAAATGAAACATTAACAGAAGAGAAGTGTTCAGGTACAGTTCTTAGTATGCACGGGCACCACAATGAAACATTAACAGAAGAGAAGTGTTCAGGTACAGTTCTTAGTACGCACGGGCACCACAAGGAAACATTAATAGAAGAGAAGTGTTCAGGTACAGTTCTTAGTACGCACGGGCACCACAAGGAAACATTAACAGAAGAGAAGTGTTCAGGTACAGTTCTTAGTACGCACGGGCACCACAATGAAACATTAACAGAAGAGAAGTGTTCAGGTACAGTTCTTAGTATGCACGGGCACCACAATGAAACATTTCCCCTAGCAAACCCTTCAATAAAATTTCTAGATAAACAGAAGCAACAAAACGAAACATTTACCCAAGAAGCCCCTTCAGAAGATTATCCAGGTGTACACAAGTACAAAAATAAAATTTTTACCCAACTGAGCATTCAGAAAAAAGAAATGAGGTATGCACAAACACTAAAATGAAATATTCATGAAAGCAATCCATTCAGAAATCTTTTGAGGCATGCACAAATGAAAAAATGAAACATTTACCCAAGTGAACCCTTTAGGATTTTTCCAGGTATGCACAAGCACAATAACAAAGCTTTCATCCAAGCTACCCCTTCAGTATAATCTTTAGGTATGCGCAAGCAATAAAATGAAAATTCGCCCAAGCAACCCTCTTCAGTAAAATTCTAGGTATAGACAAGCAGAAAAATGAAACAATTCACCAAGCTGCCCCATCAGGAACATTTCCTAGTATGAACAGGCCCAAAAATAAAACATTTACCTAAGTGACGCCTTCAGTAAAATTTCTAGTTATGCACAATCAACAAATTGAATCATTCCCCCTAGCCACCCCTTCTGTAGTATGTCCTGGTATGCACAAGTAACTAAATGATATATTTACTCTAGAACCCCCTTCAGTAAAATGTCAAGATATGCATAAGTACTAATATGAAACATTTCCCCAAGTGTCCCCTTCATTAACATTTCCTAGAATGCTCAAGCACTACAATGAAACATTCACCCAAGCAACCAATTCAGTAAAATTTTCAAGTAAGCACAAGCAGTAAATTGAGACATTTTCTCAAGCATTCTCTTCTGAACTATGTCCCAGTATGTGCAAGCACCAAAACCAAAATGAAACATTCACACAAGCAACTCGTTCAGTAAAATGTCCAGGTATGCACAACCACCAAAATGAAACATTCACTCAAGCAACCACTTAAGTAAAATGTCTAGGAATAAACAAATGCCAACATAAAACATTAAATACCCAACCTTCAGGAAAATGTTGCTGAGATATGCACACGCACTAAAATGAAACATTCACCTTAGGAAATCCACAGTAAATTGTCCAGGTGTGCACAAGCACCAGAAATGAAGAATTCAGCAAAGTGACCCCTTCATTAAGGAATGTACAAATATTAACATAAAATATTTTCCCAAGAGTCCCCTTCAGTAATGCTCCCTAGTAATGACAAGCAATGAAATTAAACATTTCACCAAGCAACCCCTTCAGTATCATTTCGTAGTATGCACAAACACCAAATGGAAACATTTCCCCAAGGAACCCCTTCAGTAACATGTCCTTGTATACACAAGCACAAAAATGAAACTTTCACCCAGGTAAAATTTCAACATATACAAAAGCAACAAATGAAACATTTCTGCAGGAGATTCCTTTTGAGTATGTCCAAGTATGCACAATCATCAAAATGTAATTTTCACTCAGCTATCCTTTTCTGTAAAATTTCAAGTTATACAAAGCAACAAAAGCAATAAAAAAAAACATTTCCCCCAATTTTTTTTTATTTTTAATATCCCTGTTATGCTCCAATATATTGTATATTGTAGCACAGCAGGGATATTAAAAATAAAAAAACTACCAATGCCTTATTTAATCAGAGTAAGAAGTGTTCTAATTTAAAAAAATATATATTTTTTGTTATTGACAGGCTACCCAAAAGAGATTTTGGTGGGGATCTCAAAACCTTACTTGAAGTGAGAGAGTGTTTATGGCAGTTACGCCTTGACACATCTAATGCTCCTGGTATTATAGTATTTCTACAGCCTGTGTATTAAAATATAAATCTCAGTTTTTATAATACACATCAGTATTATTTTTATGTTATAAGTAGTTGTCACCCATTTACATGTATCTGTTTAATTTTGAGCAAGTTTTATGTATTAACTTGTATATCATAGACATTTATTTAAAAAGTCATTATTGTGTTGGCAGTACTAGTGTATGTCACGTATTAGGGATTGGTTTAACTGATTTTGATTGTTTGAGAGTTAGCTTTTTAACATATTTTGTGGTACTCATGTGATTTAATTGATGTTTAATTAGTATTTAAGGGATAATTGTTGCATTGGTTACTGACTCTGATGAAGCCCAATTGTGGGTGAAAGCACTTAGTCAGTTTGGTTGTTGATGGTGCATTAAAGCCGTTGTTCTTCCTGGCTTTGGATCTGTTTTTTATTAGTTTTGTAATTCCATTTTGTTATTAACCCCATTGACCTCTTCATATCCAGGTATGCACAAGCACCAAAATGAAACATTTCCCCAAGAGTCCCTTTCAGGAGTATCAGGTATGCACAAGCACCAAAATGAAACACTCACCCAAGTGACCCCTCCGGTAAAATGTCCAGCTATGCGCAAGCATCAAAATGAATCACTTCCCAAAGTGAGCCCTAAGAAAGTTGTCCTAGCATGCACAATCACAAAAACAAAGCATTTTCTCAAGTGACCCAGTTTAGTAATATTTCCTAGTATGCACAGACACCAAAATGAAACATTTCCCCAAGTGATCCCTTCTGTAACATGTGTTAGTATGCACAATCACCAAAATCAAACATTTCCCGAAGTGACCCCTTAAGTACAATTCTCAGGTATGAACAACCATCAAAATATAACATTTACCCAAGAAACCCATTTGGGAGTGCGTTCAGGTATGCAGAAGGATGAAAATGAAACATTTCCTCAAATGTCCTCTTCAATAACAATTCCTAGCATGCACAAGCAGCAAAATGAAACACTTCCCTGTACAACCCCTTCAGTAAAATGTCCAGGTTTGCATGGGCATCAAAATTAAACATTTACCCAAGCTTCCCCTTCAGTAAAATATGTCCAGGTGTACAAAAGCACCAACTGATCTCCCCTCACATCTCCTTATTCTCTAAGAAAACTGCTGCTTATTAGCATAAATTCAGGGCCATTCACATACTTAGTATGCAAATGAGCTCATTATAGATTCATGTCTTTGAAAAAAAAGCTTATATGCATATGTGTAAAGCCCCCTAACAGCATAGTAGCTGTCCCCCTATCACTTATGCATTAAACATGTTATGGTTTTGCAATAGGGGTGCATATTTACTCCAACTGCTTTTCATCTTTTTATGCATTCTGACAATCCAGATTTGCATATTCATGTAGCTCCACTAGTTGCAGATCACTGCTGTGAAAATGCAAAACTGGACTGTAAATACTGCATTTATGTTTCTGGATTAGTGTTTTTTATGTAAAATGCATAACAATTGAGTATTTAAATACTATAGAAGCAAGGAAATGAATGAATGAATAAATACATACATAAACAAATAATAAGTAGATAGATAGATAGACAAATTACTTAACATGCCATGCGGTGCAGAGAAGATCTAGGGAATAAAGTTATCAATATAGCCTTCAAGGCTGATACACCTTAAATACTGTATTTTAATATTATTTAAGTTTCCTCATCACATTGTGGCTCAGAATGGAGAAAAAAGCTGCCAAAGCTGAAGAAATAAATCTGCAGTGGTGAAGGAATGCACTTGCTAGTAGGAGTCTGTCTGCATGGAACTACAGAAATATATTTCTCAGAGGAAATGATTCTCCATACCCTGGAATTATTTTAGGTTCATAGGGAGGTACTAGACTATCTGCCCGAGGGCATTTATAAGCCTAGCCAGAGTTTGTCAGCTTTTGCCACCTCATTGATTAATTAACTGATCCTCTGTCAAGCAGAGCCAATGAAGTGATCCCAGGGGTGTATTTTCTGTTACCCATCCACTCATCAAGGTTTCTCTTGATGAATGATAGTGAGGGGCTCTGCCTAATGTAGTTTGGAATTTTTTTCCAAAGCATGGGGAGTCTCTGTGACAGGAATCTATCCCTCCAGCATGTTCTATTTATTGTTGTGGCGAGGTTGAGCTCACTAGAGCACGTGGCTCGCAGTGACTTGGATTTTTTTAGGTGGAACATGTCCATCAATTCTGAGTTGGACATGGCTTTGTAAGTCAGGCAGAGATCCCCTCTGAGTAAGTCAGTCAGGCTGCATAGGACATATGTTAGAGGCCAGTAATCCTCTTGGTGAGGTACATTTTTGGTCTTTCCAGTTGTTGGAAGTGTCTTGTGAGGTACATCTCAAATGGGGCATTGTACTCTATGATGTGTCTGATGAGTGACGAGTAGAGGGGCACTATAACCTCTTTATTTCTAGATGCAAACCCTTTAGTAATTAGATGGGCTACATAGAAAGATTTCCTAACTACTTTGGCAATATGATTGTCAAAGGAGAGATCAGTATCTACCTGGGTCCCCAGATCTCTTATTACCTCTTCTGTATTAAGGGGGCTGCCACCTATGCGGTAATTCGTGGGTATTTTGTTTTTCCCAAATGGGATGACTATGCATTTTTGGCATTTAGCTTGAGGCTATGATTTTGACACCAGATGTCCGTCTCAATAAGGCCCTTTTGGAGGATGTCTGTGTCAGCGGGAGAGTCAATTACACCTCCCAGTTTGCAGTCATTGGCGAACTTGGTTAGCCATAGTCCTCCTGTGTTTGCCTGTACTTCTGAGAAGTATATGCTGAACAGTAGGGGTCCCAGGACCGACCCTTGAGGATCACCACTTGTGACTGGTTTAGAGTCGGACCTGGAGCCCACTATTCTTACCGTGTGAGTTCTGTCTGTAAGCCAGTTGGCAACCCATCTTGTGACATAGGGGTTTATGTTCAGGCTGGTGAGTTTTTCTGCAATACCCGAGTGGGGAATGGTGTCGAAAGCCTTGGCGAGGTCAAGGTAGGCTGTGTGAACCACCTTTCCTTCATCTATGGCTTTAGTGACTGTCTTGAAGAAGTCAACCAGGTTTAGTAGACATGAGCTGCCCTTAACACAGCCGATCTGGGTCGGGTCAAGTCTTTGGAGGTTCCCAATGTCTTTATTAATGAGTTCCATGATGATGCGCTCCATAGCCTTGCAGACCAGGCTAGTCAGGCTTATGGGGTGATAGTTACCAGGGTCAGTTGTGGCCCCTCCTTTGTGGAGAGGAATAACCATTGCTGTGTGCCATTCTATGGACACATAGCCTGCGGAGAGGCTGAGGTTGAACAATGTATTTAGTTTGTTCTGTAGTTCATGCAAGACGCAGCCTGGGACACCATCTGGCCCTGTTAACGCTGTTTTTTGCTTTTGAAATGGCTGTTTTCACCTGTGCATCTGTGATTTCTGGGATACTACACTTTTCTGGTATTGTTGTGGGCCCTTTTGGGGGTGAGAGGGGGGTGAAGTTTGCACTGATTCTATCTGCCAGGATGTTGGCAATATCAGTAGGTTCAGTATATTTTGTGCTGTTTTGCACTAGTTCAGTGCATATCTGTGAGTTGCCACTTAGATTCTTAACATAGCTAAAGAAGGCTTTGTGGTTATCTTTTGAATCCTTGGCTATTTTTCTTTCGAAGTTAGCCTTGGAAGATTTTATGAGGGACCTTAGTTTCTTACTGATAATGATCAGGAATGTCTTTCCTTCTTGAGATTTGCTTCTTTTCTGAACTAGTTTCCTCCTTCTATTATATAGCCTGTTTATGGCAGGGGTCCAACAAACTGGTCTCCTTCTCTTAGAGGAGTGAGTCTTGGTTTTGCTAGGGATGGCATGATCCATGCATCCTTGTAGGTGCTCATGGAGTGCATTTGTAAAGGTTTGTGCATCTTGGGCAGCGTTATCCTTTAGCGTGGGGGCTGTGAAACTTACCACCTCTGTCTTAAGTAGGTGAAGTTTGCTTTACAAAGGTTTTTTACTGTGGTTTCCATAGTTGGGGGTGGTGGTGGGGTGTGGACATCCAGAGTGATTAGTTTATGGTCTGATCTAACTAGTGACGGGTTGACCTCCGGTGTGGAACACCTGTCACCCATGTTGGTGATGACCAGGTCCAATATGTTTTTACCTCTGGTAGGGGAGTTTACCAGCTGATCCAAGGCATGTGAGTTGATGAATTCCAGGAAGTGCTGGGACTGGGAGTTTGTACTCGAGTAGTTTTCCCAGTGAATGGTAGGGTAATTGAAATCACCCAATATCAGGGTGTTCGGTAGGACCTTCATGTTTTCCAGTGTCTACAGAAAGGTGGAGTGGTGATCCTGGGTCAAGGAGGGTGATCTGTAGCAGGCCACAATTTGCATTGCAGATTTGCCCTATGTTAGTTGCACATGGATGATCTCACAGGTATCACTAACCTGGAGGTGTAGGTATCCTTAATGAATATGGATACACCCCCTCCTTTTGTTTTTCGGTCCATGCTCTGTAGCCAAAATGTGTGGTATGAGTTGTAGCCCAGTAGTGCTGGGGTGCTCTCTGGAGCCTTGAACCAGGTTTCAGTTACTGCACAGATGTCGACATTCTCCATACTGAGGAGTGCTTCGAGCACATGCATTTTGAGATTTAAACTCCTGGAATTGAGTAGCATAACCCTCAGTTTTTTGTTAATTGTGCTGTTTACGGAGGTGGGTTTGACTTTTAACCCTTGCCTAAAAAAGGCACTATGGGGGCAACAAAAGCCATAGCCAGTATTCGAAAGCCTAGGGGTGATAGGTGCAAGCTGTTTCTTGTGAAGCAATGCAGCTTGTCGAGCATGTCATCCGAAGTTGACAGACATTGGATCCCCTTCGAATGACACCAGAAGCTTAGCCAATTGTTGAAATTGATCATTTTTTTCTTTATACTGAGGTGTCATTCTTGGTGCGGGCAGGATGCTACTCAGGGTCAGGGTTATACCAGCCTGGACTACATGATCAGGGAGCTCTTCCATGTCTCTTTTCATGTAGTCCAGGAAGGTACGTCTCAGGTCATTCACACCAGCATGAACAATGACAGTCATAATTGTACTTGTTCTGAAGTTACCTGAGTGCTTGCGTCATGTGGCGGATTCTGGCTCCCGACAGGCAACTAACAGTAACCTTCTGCTTGTCCAGCCTAGTGAGTGGGATGTCAGTGTGCCTGACTATAGAGTTGCCTATTACTAGTGTGTTAGGTATGTTATTTCACCTTAAGGGCTGTGATCGTGCTGTACATTGATTTTGTGTTTTATGTGTTGTCTGGTTTGTGACAGGAGGTGCAGGTTGTTTTAGCCGAAGGGAATCTTATTGAAAACTCGATGAACTGAATCTAAAATTTTGATTTACTCCTCACTGCAACTAGTTTATCTGAAAATCTGAAGAGGTACTGTTGTTATGTCCCTGCCCTTCACTAGAAAAGAAAAGTACAGTTGTGTATACTTACCATAAATGTAGATGTTGGAGTGTATTCACTGTTGCAGTCATCACATTTGGGTTATCTGCTTGCAGTAGCCTTCAGTCAGCCTTATTATCAAAGTCTTGGGTCCTGCGTTAGTTGCTGTCTCTTCTTCCATGACGTCAGGTAGTCAGGGGTATAAAGCATGCAGGTGACGCCATTACATCAGTTTTTCTTTCCCCAGATGTCAGATGCCCCCCTAATGGGAAGCAATTTTTTATATATATATATATATATATATATATATATATATATATATATATATATATATATATACACATATATATATATATATATATATATCGATATATATACAAGGTTATACCTCCAGCAAAAAAGAAAATACACCAAAAAGCTTTTAAGCATAGTAAAGGAGAATAGAGGTAGAGCCAGCAGACGTCAGGGGGCTCGAGGGAGGGTAACCAGGACTGCAACAGTGAATACACTCGAACATCTACATTTATGGTTAGTGTACACAACTGTACTATGTTCTTCATGTTTCACTGTTGCAGTCATCACATTTGGGTAGTTTCTCAAAGCTAAGGATGGGAGGAGGAATTTAGATAGCATTAGGACCAGCTGTAAGCCCCTGCAAGACTGCAGTGGCAAAGCCAGCTCTGGATTTAGAGAAAATTGGCAAATGGTAATGCTTGGTGAAAGTATGTACAGAACTCCAGGTAGCAGCTTCTAGGATGTCCCTGGTAGGGACACCTCTGAGAAAGGCTGTAGAGGTAGATGCAGCCCTAGTTGAGTGTGGTCTTATCCCCTGTGGGATAGGTTTTCCATGGTGCTTATAGCAGCTATGAATGCAATGGGCTATCCATTTAGAAATGGTTTGCTTTGAAATGGCATTCCCCTCTGCCCCTGCAGCAAATGCCACCAGCAGTTGTTCAGATTTCTTTTGAGGTTTAGTCTTGCCCAAGTAAAATCTAAGTTGACTGTGCACATCTAAGGAGTGCAGTATCCGTTCCCCTTTGTTCTGTGGATTAGAAAAGAAGGTTGGCAAATGAATGGACTGATTAAGAGCCACACTGGATACTACCTTGGGCACGAAGGAGGGATTGGTCCTGAGGGACTTCTTGTCCACATGAAAGATGAAGAAAGGCTCCATTGCCATAAGGGCCTTTAATTCAGATACCATTCTTGCTGAAGTGATTGCTAAAAGGAAGGCTGTTTTCCAAGAAAGGAATTTTAACTCTGCACTTGCAGCTGGCTCAAAAGGAGGTAGAGTGAGTTTTTCCAATAGAAAGTTAAGGTCCCAGGCTGGAGTTTGGCCTCTCCTGGGTGGTCTTAAGCTTTTGGCCGCTCTGAAGAACTGCTTGAGGAGTGGATGACAGAAGAGCTGTGGTTCTGTGTTGTAATGAGCTGAAATGGCTGAGGCATGAATTTTGAGGGAGGAAAAAGAAAGGCCCTTGTGAAGCATCTCAGTTAAGTATTGAAGAATCTGAGGTAAATTGGGTGCTGCTGTGCCCATCCCTTGAGTTTGGTTCCAGGAACAGAATCTTTTCCATTTTTCCACATGAGTTTTTCGAGTACTAGGCCTCCTTGCCTCCAAAATGACATCCAACACATGTTTACTGAGGGATGGTAATGGAGAGATTAGGTAATTAGCCAGGCTGCCAGGTTCATGGTTTGAAGCTAAGGATGCATAATCTGGCCCTCCTTCTGGGACAGCAGGATAGGGGTCTGAGGCAGGTGCCATGGAGCCAGCAGTGACAAACTGCACAAGAAGGGTACTAGTGCTGGTGTGGCCAGTCTGGTGCAATTAGTATCATCCTTAGTTTGTCCTGTTTGATCTATAGTAGTACTTTGGAGAGGAAAGGCAAAAAAATGACAGATTTTTCAAGCTGAAGGACAGGGCATCCACTTTCCAAGCTTGTTTGTGGGGATTCCTTGTGCAGAATTTGTCCAGCTCGTAGTTCTGAGGGGAGGCAAACAGGTTCATATCTGGGCTCCCCCATTTGTTTATCAACATGTTGAAAGTCTTTGGTTCCAGTTTCCACTTGTGTGGGTCCCAGTTTCCACTCGTGTGGGTCCATGAGATTTCTGCTTAGTTCGTCTGCCAGTGTATTTAGTTTTCCTGGCGGGAACTGAGACTGCAGATGCACTTGGTAGCTCAAGGCTGTGTTCCACAGAACTATGGCTAGTCTGCAGAAGGGGTATGAATGGGTACCCCCCTGCTTGTTTATGTACCACATAACAGTGGTGTTGTCCGTCTTTACCATTAATTGCCCTGGAAGAATGTGGTCCTTGAAGGCTGTCAGAGCATTCTGTACAGCTAACATTTCTTTTGGATTGATATGCAGGTGCATTTGACTTGGGTTCCATTTGCCCTGAATGCACTTCCCTGCCAGGTGAGCCCCCCATGCATAGTCTGATGCATCTGTTGTTAGAGTTAGGGAGGCAGTGGGTACAGTGAACAACCAGGTAAATCCAACACTCCAACCCCAGGAACATTAAGAGATAAAAGCCCAGTAGAAGTAGCAAATACCTTTAATACTTACTTTACAGAGACTATTCAATCCTTAGCCAACCAACTATCGGCTACCAGGACCTCAATATCAGATCCCATATCTAAGTCACTCATCTCCCTTAACCTCCAACCTGTCTCCATTTCCCTCATCCGATCCTTATTGAAAAAGCTAAAGCCAACTACCCTTTCTGCAGTTCTTCTCCCTGCCGAATATCTGCAAAAAGCCGCAGATGTCATAGCATATCCCGTCTCAATCCTAATTAATCGGACCATAACCGAGTCCACAATCTCCTCAATATGGAAAATATCCTATGTTATACCACTCCATAAAGGGAGCTCATCCACAGAACTTTCAAACTACAGGCCAATAGCCATATTGTCACCACTTGCCAAAATCATGGAAAAATGTGTACAAAAACAACTTCTACACTATCTTACCCAGAATAATCTACTAGCCAACTCACAACACAGATTCAGACCCCACCATAGCACAACCACTGCCCTTCTCTCTTTTACCGAAACTATTAACCATAACCGGAATGACAAAAGAATATCCTCGGCTCTCTTTTTGGACCTGTCTAAAGCCTTTGATATGGTCGACCACCAGCTTCTACTCCACACTCTGAAAACCCTGAACTTAGACAACCAAGCCATAAACTGGTTTCATGCCTACCTGTCTGATAGGCAACAAGCAGTACTCTGGCAGAATAAGCTCTCGCACCTATTACCTAATACCATAGGGGTTCCTCAAGGCTCTATATTAGGACCTCTTCTCTTTTCAGTCTTTATCAATGACCTCTATACAGTCATCCATGAGGCCTCTTGTATTCAATATGCAGATGACTCTGCACTAGTATGTTCTGATACTTCCCCAGTTAATCTACTATCTACAACCCAGCACATTTTTACTACAGTAGAAAATTGGCTATCAGGGCGTCATTTGATCTTGAACCCAAACAAAACCAAACACTACTCTTCCATCCAACCCATAAACCCTCTCCCATATCCTTTACCATACAATCCAACAATGGGACTATCATCTCCCCAGACTCCTATACTAAACTATTAGGAGTTACCATAGACAATAAACTTAGATTCGACATGCACATTAACCATACCATCAAAACAGTAAACAAGAAACTTGGGTCATTGTACAGGATTAAAACTTTCCTAACTCCAATTGCCAAAGTGGCCATTTCCCGCTCACATCTTCTCTCTACCCTTCTCTACGCCTCTCCCGTGCTTACTAACCTTAACAAATCCGACCTAAACAAACTCACATCCTGCTATAATCATATTGCCAGATTTGCAACTGGTATGCTCTATAGAACTCACCACTGCACTAACCTAAAAAACCTAGGCTGGATAGAACTACCTAACCTTCTCCAGATGAACCAACTCATAGAAGCTTTTAAAATTCTCAAACAACCTGATAACACTCCTGCACTGAAAAATTTAATTCTTCCTTATTCCAATCTAAGCTGTCTTCACTCATCAAATAGGCAACTTGTCCAAACAATCAAATCCTATAACTCAGGGGGTGACTCTCTGTTTGCCAATGCCATTGGAAAAATATGAAACTCCCTCCCCTGTAACCTCACTCTTACTACCTCCCTGGACCAATTCAAAAAGAAACTAAAACTCCATTTTAAGTCATATTGGCTTTGCCAATGCACTAACCCAGATTAGCTCTCCTCACTTAACCTAGATCTCTTTTCTCCCCACATTTATCCTAGCTTAACAACTTAACTTTTATCTTCAAAAGACTGAACACAATTTTTCCTTGTTCAATCTCTGACCATATCTGTAACCTTTAAACCTCTGTTAAAAAGACAACCTAGGGTAGGAACCTATAACCTTAAACCAGAACATTGTATAGTATTCAAGCTCAAAGGCTGCTATTGTCCTTTAACCTAACATGCTTTATAAAATTTGTATAGGAACTGTTGTATTTTTTTGTGATAGCTATTGCTAGACTGTTTTTGTTACGGTATATACTGTATATCTTTCTCCTTAACTGCACTACTAAATGTAATAATATGTAATATTGTAACATATATGTAACCTTCTGTCATTGTGGAGCTTTTCTCCCCGGGCCTCCGCTGAAAATGGACATGTATCCAGTCGGACGTTCCCGGTCAACAAATGTAAAATAAATAAATAGATAAAATAGTCCCTTGTTTTGGTGGCAGACCTCTGCCCACCAAAGGAACTCTATCTGTAGGCAAGGTATGATAGGAATCATTGCTTCTAGATCCTGAGAATGTTGACACCATAGGCATTTTAGATACCATTGTAGTTTCCTCATATGCAGTCTTGTATATGGAATTAGGAGAATGCAGGAGGCCATGAACCCCAAGGCTTGCAGTATTTGCCTTGCAGATAGCAGGGTTTTTGTGGCCATTAGTTTGAAGTAAGTTGTCAAATGAATTTGTTTCTCTGGCGTGAGAAAAGCCATCTGGGAAGTTGTGTTCAAGCTTGTTCCCAGGAATATAAATTGTTGACAGGGTACACAATGTGGTTTATTTTCATTTATGGTATACCCCAGACAAGTTAGCGCATTTTGTACAAATGCCAGATGATTCAAAAGTATGTCCTTGCTTTCTGACTGAGTTAGACAATTGTCCAGGTATGGGTATATTTCAATATTTCTTTGCCTGCAAAATGCAATGACTGGAGCTAGGCACTTTGTGAATACACTGGGTGCAGTAAATAAGCCAATGGGCAGTGCAGAGAACTGATAGTGCGTGTAGCCTGCTTTGAAGCATAGGTATCTTCTGCAAGATTCCCTGATTGTGATGTGCAAGTAGGCTTCTTTTAAATCCAGTGTTGCCAACCAGGCATCCTTGCCTAGTGCAGAAAGCAACTGGTGAAGAGTTAGCATCTTGAATTTTGGGATCACCAAAAAGATGTTTAAGATAGAAAGGTTCGGGATAGGATGCCATGAGTTGTCTTTTTGGGTACCAGGAAAAGTCTTGAGTAGAAACCTTGTCCCTTTTCCTCTTCTGGTACAGTTTGAATAGCCCTTATGCTTAAGAGAGAGAGTACTTGCTTTTGAGCCTCTGCCCACTGATTTGGGTGTAGATCTGGCCAATCGTTTGGGGTTGGTAGCATATGGAAGTGAAGTCTGTATCCTTGGGAGGCTATATTTAAAACCCATTTGTCCTGGGTAATGAGCTCCCAGTTTTTTGCCTGCAGAGCAATCTTTCCCACTAAAGGAGTAGCCAGTTGAGACGGGCTTGGAAGTTTTAAAGTTGTCATTGAGACAGTTTATCATAGGTGGGAGTCTTACTACTCCCTGATTTGGAAGTGGGAGCCCCCCACTGCTAAGTCCTGTGCGTACCCTGGCACTGAAGCCTGGGTGTTCTGCTGGTTCTGGGACTGAGAAGGCCTGGAAGAAGCAGGAAAGGTCCAATTCTTAGAGAGCCAATGCCTATTAAATCTTGGAGGCTGTACTTGTAGGACATCTTTAACAGTTTGCATAGATTTAGCTTTTTCCTCCATCTTTTTTAAGTACTTCTTCTGCTTTGTTGCCAAACAGGCAGTCCTGATTTAAGGGAGCATCCAGCAATTTAGTTTTAACATGATCTGGCAAAGATTGCTCCTTAAGCCAAGCATGCCTTCTAAGTACAGACCCAGTGAGAGCAGCCCTACAAGATGCCTCTAGTGAATCAAAACCGCATTGCAAAGTATGTTTTCCAACTTGTCTGCAGAATGCATTAAATCCTGGAAATCCTTATTTTCAGCACAGTCAGGAATCAACATCATTTTCTGTTTAAGCAATACAATAATATGCTGCTGATACTTTAACATATGAAACTGGCAGTTTAAGGCCCTAATGGCCAAGGTTGCAGAAGTGTATATCTTCTTACAGCATCTATCCAGTGCCCTGGACTCTCTATCAGAGGGGGTAGGATTTTTGGCAGTAGTAGCCTTAATGCCCTTGGTTCCTGTGAAATGGTCTCAGGATCCGCAGTAGGATTTTAGAAAAGGAAATTATGAGAGTCAGGAACCCTGTAATATCTGTCATGTTTTCTGGGAGCAGGAGGTAAATAGTCAGGGGCCATTCTAGATTCCGAAAAGGCATCCTCAACAATGTCTAGTACAGGGGGTAAAGCTAAAGGCCTGTGTTGGGGCATGAGTAAGAAATGCCTAAGCCTCTTTTTAGAATCAGAGTAATCCTGGCTTTCCCAGTGAAAATGCTCCCTTAGAGTGTGCAAGGTTTCACCTAAAGAGAAATCCTCTGGGGGGAAGCAGAGGGAAGAGAGTCCTCTGCATCAGAATCCTCATAGGTAGATAAGGGTAAATCCTGGTCATCAGAGGAAACAGAAATTTCAGAATCCTGGTCAGAAGTATCATAAGCAAATTCAGTCCTAGGTCTCTTAGAGGAGGAAGGCTGGCTTCCCCTGATTAAAGTAATAAGGTCTTCAGTCATTCTTATTTGTTTTTTAGGCATAGAGGCCTGACCATGCAGTGTGGGCGTTGGTTTTCTAGGCATGGTTCGAGTTTTAGGCCTTGAAGAAGAAGATCAGTTTAATATGCAAGTCATTAGGCCTGAATACACCCTCAGAAGCCTGTGTCTGCACAGCAGCTCTGGACCCATCCAAGGTAGAGACATCCACAAGTTCCACAGCTGAAGCATCTCACGGCATACTGGACTCTGAATAGGTCTCAGTAGAGGCCTACGAATCTGAAGTAGTGGGTATCAAGGGCTATAAAAGCACCTCACTGAGTACCGGCGAACTGGCAACTAGCTTAGGAGAAGCGTCGTCGGCAGCTTTGGACCTAGGCAGCCTGTCTCTGTCTTTATCTTTGCGTTTTTTTCAGAATGTCAGTAGTCGGGTGGCTTACGGAAGACATATCTGGATAATTGAACCGAGTACCAAAATATTTAGAAGCGTAAATATACTGACGATTAATAGTTCATTGTTTAAATAAGGCATAAAACCAACAGCGAGGTATGTCATGGTCAGCGCCTAGGCAAGGAATACAGTATGAATGAAAATCTTTATGAGGTATTTGCTTTCCACAAGAAATACAATTATTGACTTTTACTGACATCGGTTTAGAGCAAGAAAAAGTTTCCCGAACGGGGTAATTAGCTTTAGTTGAAGACTTCGGTTCTGAAACTCGAAAATGAAAATTTCAGGAGTCAGCCGACCGGCACTTGCAAACTGCTTCTGCTTCAGGAACCGCACGGCAAGAAAGCCTGATGTAATGGCATCAACTGCATGTATTATACCTCTAACTACCTGATGTCATGGAAGATGAGACAGCAACTGTCGCAGGACCCAGGACTTTGATAATCAGGCCGACTGAGGGTTACTGCAAGCAGATAACCCAAATGTGATGATTGCAACAGTGAAACACGAAGAACAGCCATAAATGAATTTAACTCTTAATTTTCTTGATGGGAAAGATACTGCAGCAAGAAATAAGGAAAAAAATAATTGCAAAGAATCAAAAAAAAAAAAAAAAAAAGATTAGACATTTGTCCTTCATAAAAACACTTATACATATATATATATATATATATATATATATATATATATATGTGTGTGTGTGTGTGTGTGTGTGTGTGTGTTTATGTGTGCATGCATGCATATATATCTATATCTGGGAACACTTTAGAATCTCTAATTCCTGAAAACTCGAACCTTATATGGTCGAGACCATATGATCGAGTTTTCAGAAATTTGAGAGTCTAAAGTGTTAAATAAAAACATTTTAATTTAATTAACTATAACGTTTTTGCAGGGGGGGCAAGCCCCCTTGCACCCTCACTAATTAAATATACCATCTCCGAGATCACACTATAGTGAGGAAATGGGAAATCTGCCATTCTGTGCTTTTGCATACAGCGCTGAACGGGATATTTCTCTTTCACCCACTGTAGCGCGATCTTGGAGTTGGTATATTTAAATAGGGGGTGTTGGGGTGCAGGGGGGGGCTTGCTCTCCTGCAGAAATGATGTGTTTGAGTATTTTTTTTTTAATTTCACTTCGAAATTTCGAGTTTCTGAAAACCTAATTGTATGGTCTCAACCATATGAAGTTCAATTTTCCTGAATTCGAGATTCTGAATTGAAACCCTATCTCTCTCTCTCTCTCTCTATATATATATATATATATATATATATATATAGATATATCTATATATATATATATATATATATATATATATATATATATATATATAGATATAGATGTGTGTGTGTGTGTGTGTGTGTGTGTGCATGCATATATATTTATATCTATAGATATATAGATAGATAAAGATAGATAGATAGATAGATAGATAGATAGATAGATAGATATGTGTGTATATGTATGCAAATGAGAAGAAGAAACAGAAAACAAAGACTGTACCTTTTTTGAGCTGCACATTGTAACTGATAATTTGAGATATTGTAAACAAGCAGTGAAACTATAAAAGGCTTTTAAGAGAGACAAATTTGATCTTATCAAAAGCTCTGCTTATGCACATAGGAAATGAAATTACTAGTGCATGACTGAATAAATTAGCTGTTAGAAAATGTGTGCAATTTCAGCTATGTTTTTCAACAAAACCAGGATGTGTTGTGAGAATAACTTATGCAAAGTTGGCTACTGTGTAGATACTGGGAAATATGGTCAGAGGAAGTTTTTGTCAGCTAGATGGAGGCTAGGGGCAGGATAGGTGTTTGCCCCCCTTTTCTGGCAGTGCTCTTGATTTCTCCATTGCATGTGGGGAGGAACCATTGTGGTGCTTTTCAACTCGGCCTTACAGGGCTTTCGCGGGCTTGGAGATAAGAGGCGCACGTGTGCTGGATATTCCTTTTGGATGTCCTCGGCCCCTGTCGCCGTGGGGTCAGGGGTGTGGATGTGGTGCCTGTTTGTGGTGTTTGTGCTGTTTTCTGTGTGGGTGCTGGCATTTTTGTTCATGCTCGGTGGTGAATGGGTGGATGTTGACTGCAGATCTCTTGCTCGCTGGGAGGTTGAGAGGCTTGGTGTTGTTGGTCTTGTGGCATCGTGCCATACTTGCGCATACTTGACAATGGTGCATTATTTGTAGTCCCCAATTTGACATCTGGTGGATTGCTATGAAAGATGGGGACATTTTGCAACGGCTACCCATTTCTAAATATACCGAGTGGTATTAGTGCCATTCTTCAAATGGGAAACCGATGTGCCCTGTCCTGCAGTTATTGTCAGTACCTGTGGCCTGGAAAAATCCTACAGCACTTAATACCAAGACAGCATTATTTTCTTAGCTTTAGAAAAAAAATACCTTAATACTTGCAACAAACCAAAAACATTAAAATGCCACATAAAAAGAATAATGTTTAACATTTGTTAGTGTTTTTTTTTTTTGTTTTTTCCCCTAAGAATTCAAAGTTATTTCTTTTCCACATGTAGTACATTTGAAGTTTACTGTATCAATTTTTGTCCTTATTTTACTTATTTCTTATTCATTCAGTGTAATGTGTGCCTGTCCATTTAGCCTTTTATCTGGACACTATTTCAAACTACACTCAAGAAATTATGTTAAGTGGATTATTAGCCTGTGAGGCTTTTTTCATGGCTGGGCAGTTCTTTAAACTTGTGTACTGTGTGTGTGTCTTTCTTTTTTTCCCCCCGCTTTTCTACAGCCGGACCCCGTCCGATTGGATTAAGAGTAGAGTTTTTACTGGCTTGCCGCCCTACGCACCTAACTTCAACCAGCGAAACGATTATTCACGCATATGTCAGCAGTAGTAGCTTTTCTTAAGAAGAGAATCGAACGCCAACGCCTAACCCACCGCAGTCACTTGTGTACTAATAAGCAATAAATATGCATGTGTGATTCACTGTTTCTGAATCAGACTGATATCGGGACGTTTCTACATGTTCTGCTGCTAGTTGCATGATGTTGTTCTTTTGTCCTTTTTCTGCTCTGTCTTGCATACAGAATACAGAAAGGATCAGTTTCTGCAGACTTTACATTTGCTGATATAACACAATTAAAACCTTACCATATCGTGCTACAGAAACAGATTTACTTACTGCAAGATATATAGTGCTTTGCTGTAATTGTTTCTACCTATAGCTTCTGTGGGTGTGCTGTAAAATGGTGTGGATTTTTTTTTTCAGCCTACACAGTTATTCTGGGAGAATCATAAAGGAGTAGCATCACATTGTGCATTAATGTTATCATGTTTGACCATTACAGAATTTGGAATATCGATCCTTTGAATTATTTTAATGGTGTCTCCAAATTTTAAAATGTCATGCACACAAGCTCTGCACTTTGATCTAATGATCTGAGGTCTAGTTCATCCTTTGAGTGCAGTATGGTGCTGTTTGTGGATGTATGAGTGACTGTAGTAATTGGTGTCTAGGGGTTTTTAATACCTAGTCTGCGACGTACAAGTGCAGCTGGCAAGGACAGGGTCTTTGTTTCACTGGTGATTTTGCTGTGGGATTTACTTGCTTCAGTGTCACCACCAAGGGCAAGACTTGTTGTTTCTTCTGCATGCTAGATGTGGGGGGGGGTCTGAAATGACTGAAAGGGTACACATTCTCTGAGGAATGAGAAAAGAGGTGAGGTATTTCATGTCTTTTTATTTGGTGCTTGTCATGGTATGCAGATGGCAGTGGTCCAAAGGGGGCTCCGCAATCAAATTTTGTAAGGTAGACAAGTGTTTTTGCTGCTAGGAAGTTTGAGGGGAGATCTCGGGTGGTATTTGCGGGCTTTTCTGTGAGTTGTGGTGGGTTTGTTGCTTAGAAATACTACAGTTGTCAGTGGGGACTTCTTTTTTCCTCTCTTTCATGGGCTTTCTTGAGGCGCAGGAGTGGCATCGAACTTGTTGGCAGGCATTACAATAGTTTTGGGAACTCGCTGTTCATTGGTGAGTGATGTTACATGAGGTTGTGTGGAGTTTGTTCATTAATAGGGCAGACAGCCAGTTCCTATCAGCATTTCAAATGTTGAAAATGCTGAATTTAATTTAATCGAACTGAAATGTTCGAAATCTCAGAAGAGCGAACTGACAGAACATCGACTTTTTTCCTAGGGAAAGAAATCAGTGGGCCATCATTGGAGTTTGTTATTTCCTAGGGTTGCCACCTTGCTTCACGGCTAAAACCGGAGCAAAGCCATGCCCCTCGTGTCACCAGTAACCCCGCCCACCCCAACCCCCTCTCCCACCAACATACCTCCTATTTTGTGATGTCACAACAGCATCACTCAACGGGAACGCCCACTTTTTTCGTTCCCGCCGCCTGCTTTTGGCTGATTTACTATGCTTTTCTGTAAAAAAAGCATAGTAAATCAGCCGATTTACAAACTCCGATAGTCTGTTTCCTTTATGAAACAGAATACCGGAGTTTGTACAGTGTTTTCCGGACTACCGGAGAATCAGTTTGATTTCCTGATAGTCCGGAAAAAAAACGGAGGGGTGGCAAGCCTATTATTTCCTCCACTGTGGTGTGGTCTCGGAGTTGGTATTTTTAAGTAGGGGGGGTGTGGAGGGCACAGCCCCCCACGTTGGGGGGTGTGGGTGGCGAAGCCCCCCACTTCTGTCAGTGTTTAAATTAAAGTATTGAAATATATATATTTTTTTGCATGGAACACTGGTTTCTTTCCCTGGGAAAGAAATCGATGTTCCGTCAGTTCGCTGTTTTGAGATTTCAAACATTTCAGTTCGATTACATTGCATTTGGCGTTTTCAGCATTCGATATGCTGATATATACCCGAGAAAGCTGGATGTAGGCCTGATTTCTTAATCACTTTTAAAGCTAGTGAATTCTGGAGGAAAGGTGGTGAATTACACTGAATGAATAATAAGAGTTATAGACTGCTCTTACTTCGGTAAGTGCATATTAATTCATATGCTCTAATTCTGTCGATCTCTCAAGTTAATAGCACTAACATTTTAAAGGTGTCCCTGAGTTTGGATTGTCCATAATTCTTTTATGTTCTCTAACCATTACACTGATTGGTTCAGATGTTTGATTTAAAAATATATTTGTAAAGTTATTTGTGTTAAAAATGCATCAACAGTAGGTCCTGCTGGATGTATACATGTATATTAGGTTGTATTTTTGTAACTGATCAAACTTGTATGTTTATTTATTTATTTTACAGTTTGTATACCAAGATAGTCCATTGGGCCAAGAAGAGCCCGTTTTTAACAGAGTCCCAGGGAGAAAAGCTCCATGACAACAATATAAGATAAAGACAATGCATTCACATACATCAGAGAACCTAGGAAGGGTAGAAAGTTTGAAACTGTGTTATATCTTTCAGAGTGTGGCTCATTGAGTGTGCTTTTTTCTGACCCACTGACACTAATAAAGCATTGTGATAGGAAAACAAGTATGCTGTTAACTGTAACAGCTACAGTATGCATTGTGTCCATTTGTTCCATATTATGTGTTTAGTGTGCCTCATTTGGAGATGGAAGGTTAAGAGCTAGGCAGATGGCTTTACACTATAAGTTAGCTTCGCTTATACAGGGCACTAATGGATGTGGTCTGGAATTGCAAGGTTACCTGGGTTGTGGATATTGATATTCATGTGTGGGGTTTAGTTTAACATTCAACTGGCAGTTAAATTTATCTTGGGTATTTGCTAGGGTCAATGGAAGCATTGCTTCAGTTATGGCTGCTTTGTCATAGAGGTGAGTGGTGGTGGTACATTCCTTCCCATGTTGGCGGGATAGGTTGTCCTTTAATATGTCTTTGAATGGGGGTTATGTATTTTGGATGATTTACTTGTCTTTTCTTTCTTGCAAATGGGGTCTTGGAATGCTGCAGCTGTAATTTGGAATAGGTGGGTATAAGATGGCGCCTTTTCTTTACATATTAGTGGGTTTACTCTTTTCTTTTTCTTTGTAGATGGTGGTGTGCTGAGTACAAGTTGTGGTGATACACAGTGAATTCTCAGATGATGGAAGCAGAGGCAAGCGAGGAGGTTACACATGGGGAGCACAAGTGGACAACAGTTACTGACGGAAGAAAGTGGATCTCATAGTTGAGTTTTGGTAGAGGATTTACACTGCTAGTCAGAGAAGGATAGGCATTTGAGTTTTTGATCTCAGAGTTAATTGGTGGTACAATTTGTTCCATTACCCATTCAGTATGTTAGACTGACGTCGGAAGTTGCCCCTGTTTTCGGCATTTGCATTCAAAAGTAAAACGGAGCAATGGCCATAAGTAGGAAGTGAGTGATGCACAGGAAGGCCAGAGATGGGCATGTGCTGAGTGATCAGTGGTCAGCACCCTGATTAAATGCCTTTGAAAGGTAATGGATGCTTTATATTAATTATCATGGTTGGACTAGTGTATAATGGAACTAGGGATTTTGGTCCTTGAGTGGTGCATAGGGGGATAGGGGGTTATGTAAGGGGTATATTTAGGTCAGGGTAAGGTAGGACTAGGGGTGTGACTGTGTCGGTACCAGTGGTTGTTGTCATTAATGGAATGGTGCATAAATGTGCTTGATTGGGGGAGTGTAATATAAACAGTCGCGGTCCTGCAGGAAATAGTAAAAGGTAGTTGATATTGAGAGGCTGGACGTTCAGTTTGTCGGAGTTGTGTACAAAGGGGTCACAGGGAATTTTATTTTATTCGCTGTTTAGCAAGACATGTCGAACTTGGTGCAATTTGGGTAGTGTATTGACAAGTAAACGAGTAAGTTGGGGGCTGGTTAAGGCAGGGTTGCAGATCTGTTATGGGGTGGTCCTGGGGTTTTTCTACAGGTGGGGGTGGATGCACAGATATTGAAGGCATAGGACGTCACGAGGTTACTGGTGCTAAGGCTCTTAAAGTCAGTTTATCTATATTTGTGTTATTTATGGTTATTATGCACTTGTATTTGGAGGTAAGGTATTCTGCTAGGAGGATGGGTGGTGTCTGGTAGATGGTATGTTAACAAGTGTTTGTTTAGTACTCATTAATGCATTTCAAGGTTGGTGCAGTTGGGTAGTGTAAGGCCAAGGGAGGATAAGGTACGTTGAGGGTTTGATATTTGCTTAGTGATAGTTTTGGGTTCTTACTGATGTGAGGAGCGGCACCAATTTCAGCAGTTGGAGTAGTTACTAGGTTAATGGCTCTAAGATTTTGATGAACTACACAGCCTCAGGTAAGTAAGATTCCTTAATCGAGAGTGCATTCCATCTTGCTCTTAGTCAAGAGGGACATGGGTGATTGCTAGACAACGGGATTTTCTGATACTATTTTAGTTATTTTAAGCAGTGAAATGGGGCTGGGATTAGGCATCATGGTTTGTTCTTGTTTCTATGTGGTTTCAGATGTTGGTGGGCTTTGTGTTGGTTGACCAGTTGAAGGGTAATGATGGGGGAGTCATTAGAATTGTTATTCCTCTGGCATTAAGGAGAGTTTATTTGGTTATTACTGGATTGGTAGTAAATGGGGTTGCAATTTGGTATGATGGGATGTAGTTGACTCTGCAGGGTTTTATAATGCCCTTGAAGTCATTGAGGAGCTGCCATTGGTCATGAAGTAAGGATTATTTAGCTCATGTGCAGTGGGTATGCTAGGTTATCTTAGCATAGGTGAAGGGTCAGTGTTTTGCTTTCAGCAGTTTTGGTAACTGGTTATTTTTGTTATGTTATAAGGCTTTATGAGTTAACTATATTCACCTTGGTTAGTAGGGATGGGGTACACCGAATGATGTTTGGCTGGATGCCTTAATAGTGTTTAGAATCCCGGAAGTGTGCTGCGAGAGGGGGAACAGCCTGGTCAGGCTGGTGGGTGGAGAAGAGGGGCAGGCTTGCCCTCTTCTGTTCCCCCTCTGGTGCTGGATGGTCAATTCAATAAGTTGGAAAAGGAAAGTGAGCCGTTACGTTGCTTGATAAGTACATAAGTAAGCAGAGGAAGCTGCTTATTTGGTTGATGGTATAATGCAATAAATGGTAATGAAAGTGAGAGATTACAGGTTCATAGGTTCATAGGTAGGTATTAGGCTATCGGCCCAAGGGCCTACGTAAGCCTAGCCAGCAAGGTCCCATAGCTTACGCCACCCAAGAAAGTTATTTTCCTGTGCCACTGTCCAGCAGAGACACAGAAGTGATCCCCGGGGTGTATTTCCTATTTCCCATCCACTCATCAAGATTTTTCTTGAAGAGTGCTAATGAAGAACTTTGCTTGACATAAATGAGTAGCTTGTTCCAGAGTATAGGAAGTCTCTGGGGCAGGAATATATCCCTCAAGCATGTCCTGTTTATTGTGGTGACAAGGTTTAGGTCCCTAGAGCATGTAGCTCGGAGAGATTGTGATTTCTTTAGGTGTAGCATGTCCAACAGTTCTGGGTTTGACATAGCTTTATATGTTAGGAGGAGATCACCTCGGAGTAGGCGATATGCTACAGAGTAAAGCTAGAGTTTTTTGAGGCGGTCAGTTTAGGGCATTTGTTTGAGGCCAGTAATCCTCTTTGTGAGGTACTTCTGTGGCCTTTCCAGCTGCTGCAGATGTCTTGTGAGGTACATTCCAAAAGGGGCGTTGTACTCTATAATGGGTCTAATGAGTGACGAGTAGAGGGGAACAATGACCTGTTTTTCCTGGATGAGAACCCTTTTCTGGTGAGGTGTGCCATGTAGAAGGACTTCCTGACTACTGAGGCGATGTGACTATCAAAGGAGAGACTACTGTCCACCTGGGTCCCAAGGTCTCTCATCACACATTTAGTGTTAAGTAGATTGCTGCCTATGTGATAGTTCATGGGTACAGACTTTTTACCAAAGGGGATGACACTTTACTTTTTGGCATTGAGCTTGAGGCCATGACTCTGACACCAGGCATCTGTCTCAATGAGGCCCTTCTGTAGGATGTCCACATCATTTGGGGACTTGACTATGGCTTCTAGTTTGCAGTTATCTGTGAACTTCGTTAGCCAAAGGCCTTCTGTGTTAGCCTGTACTTCAGAAAAGTAGATACCAAACAGGAGAGGTCCCAGGACGAAACCCTGTGGTACTCCACTTGTTACTGCTTTGAGGTCAGATTTGGAGTCTGCAACTTTTACAGTGTGGGTTCTGTCAGTTAGCCAGTTGGCAACCCATCTTGTGATGTAGGGATTTATACCTAGTTTAGTGAGTTTAGCTATAATTCCAGAATGGGGGATGGTGTCGAAAGCCTTGGCGAGGTCAAGATAGGCTGTGTGAACCACCCTACCCTCATCCACGGCTTTGGTGACTGCCTCAAAGAAGTCGATCAGGTTCAGGAGGCATGATCTGCCTTTCACAAACCCGAACTGGGTGGGATCCAGAGTTTGGAGGTTACCAATGTATGTTTATGAGTTCCATGATGATACTTTCCATGGCATTGCAGACCAGGCTCGTCAGGCTAATAGGTCGATAGTTCCCAGGATCAGTGGTGGTTCCCCGTTTGTGGAGTGGGATAACTGTTGCTGTGCACCATTCATGGGCACAAAGCCTGATGTGAGGCTATTATTGAACATGGTGCTTAAGTGGGGAGCCAGTTCGTTCTGAAGTTCATGTAAAACGCAGCCTGGGATGTTGTCCGGTCCCATGGATGTTGTGTTTTTGGCTTTAGAGAGTGCAGCTTTTACCTGCGTAGTTGTGATTACAGGGACTCTGCATTCTTCCTGTATAGATATGGGCCCTTTAGGGGGTGAGAGGTGGGTAATGTTAGCACTGCATCTATCTGCCAGGATGTTGGCAATACCAGTTGGTTCTGTAATTGTTGTGCCTTTGTGCTGTAACTCAGAGCAGATCTGGGTATTGCCATCTACATTACGCTGCTTGATAAGTACCGATAAATGGTAATGGAAGTGAGCAGGTACACTGCTTCATAAGTGAGTGGAGGTATGGATGCTGCTTACTGATCAGGATGAGCAGGTTTATGCTGTCCTGTCCTAAGATAATGTTACATGGATGTTATTTCATCTGAATCATGTTTGGTTGAAATTAATGAATACTGAGTAACATTTATGTTTATGGAAATTTAATAAAGGTCATCAAATGTCATTCAATGTAATGTGTTTCTTGAAGGGGACTGGGACAAATGTCATTTCAAATTGTGGAGCAGTTTGGAGCAGAGGATAGTAGTGTAATGGGTAAGTATGTACAAATGACTAGCTGAGGAGAAGATAGGACTGAAAGTGTGTGATTAGCAAGAGAGATATGGAGGAGAAGGATCGGGCCAAGAAGTGCAGACCAAATGAAAAGTTTTATGTACAAATGAATTAAGTGTTTACATAAAAGAAGGGATGGCAGGGTCCAAGAGTTTTTTTTGTTTTTTTTTAACCTGGGAGACAGGATAGAATAGAGATGCTGATTAAAAAAAAAAAAAAAGCCCAGACTGGACCTGGCAATCTTCAAAGAAAAGTATAGAAGGATAAACAGTCTATGTGAGTCCTAGGATACAAAAGTGTGCAAGGGGGTGCCTATTACAGCCACAAATATAGAGTTTTTTTCTTGTAATATGCACAGTTTTGTGGAAGAAGAAAAAGGACAAAATAGTATACCAAGAAGATGGGTACAATGTTACCTGAAAGAACTTTGACACTATTGCAGCCAACACAGGAAAGATGCAGGCTATCACAGAGTATCTAAAAAGCAGAAACATGGTAAATCGTGTGCTGCAGGATGAACTGAACTAGGAATTCCTCAGGGCATGTTGATAGACATGAACAAATTAAAATCTATAGCAACACATGCCTAGAGACAAACGATTTGTAGAGCATGAACCAAAGAAACAGACAATATCGTTATCAATATAATAAGAGTAAATGAAGGAGTGTGGGGGTGGGGTGAGAGAAATCACTAAACTCCTACACAGAGGGTCAGTGAATTGATGAAGGAGGGAGAAGGACCAGATCCAGAGAAACATAAACTACATAGTATGGGATGACCTAGTGATGTTCCAGATGCACAGGGCAGGTATACAATTGTTAAATTATACTGTCAGAATTTAAAAGCGAATATTAGGACAGGCAGATTAGCAAAGGGATCTGCTCATGGGACATAAAAATGAAAGCAATGGAGGATTTATTGCTACTTGTGCATCAGAAAACAGTACAGACAGGACCATGTTTGTGTCAGAAAAATCAAAGGGGTAATGCTGACATCCTCTGTCACGCATGAAAACCAAGGAGCAGAGAAGGGTTTATTGCTGTCTTATCAAAGAACAAACCAATAATTTATACAGTTAATCAGTGATGGGTACTAATAAATGGTAGGAACAAAAAGTTCACAGTGAAGGAGGAAGGGGAATACTGAATGAGATAGAACAAGAAGAAAGTAGAAGAATGTGGAGATATACTTTACATAAAAAGGCTTAACAGAGTAAATCTGGAGGTAAGAAGACAACCTCTTTGTTAGAAAGAGGTAAGAGATTTAAAAAAAGTAACATTGCTACAGTGGAGGAAAGATAAGAGGATTACAAGGCTAAGTCACTAATGGGTACTGTAGTGGGGACAGGTTAGGTTGTACACAGTACCTCTTTGAAGAACAAAAAAGAAATATAACTAGAGAAGACTATAGAGACAGATGAATAGATCATCTCTATGGAACTACATGTGATATGTTCTAGGTGACACTTTTTTTTAAATATCAGCATCATGCCATTATTATATTTGTATACCTTTAGAATTAAAATAACATTTATTTAACATGCTATACTAAGACACTTTTTTGAATGATTCACTCTGCCATCCAGATATCTGAAATTCTATCATTTCCTTTTGTGTGATGATTTTATCTCATGAAATGTACAACATATAGACTTGATTATTAATGTATTAAGCTTTCCCACAAAAGTTAGAGATATATCAATTTGTATGTAAAGAAAATAAGGTCCAACATTGCAATTAGGAACTAGCAAACTACCACACTTCAATACATCATACACAATTATAACTATTCATTCCGCACAGTGTAATAAAAATAAAAGTTATGAGAAATATAAATGTACTATATTAATATAAAGTCAAGTCTAAAACACTGTGGTGTCATATAAAAGTATATTTCAATCTTTTTGAATATTTCAGGTTTCAAAAGGGTTCACTCTTTTTGAATGTTGTATCATAACTATAAAATAAAATGATGCATTTTCAATTAGAACTCAAAATATGACCACCAAACTGCCTCTGAAGTTGTATCAGTACAGGTGGTTGAATAGAAACTCCCTGAATGTCAGTTTCCTCACCTGCAAATGCTGAGAAACACAAAGCAGATTGCTGTTTTTTGTAGAAATCACTAGCAGTGCAATTTCAATGCGCACATCAGCAGCGACTCCTTTCTTTGAGATGATGTGACACTGGAATTAGTGTGTGTGTGTGTGTGTGTGTGTGTGTGAGTGTGTGTGTGTGTGTGTGTGTGTGTGTGTGTGTGTGTGTGTGTGTGTATATATATATATATATATATATATATAGATATATAGATATAGAAGTTTGGGGGATGTGGGTGCTTGCCACATATTACAGGACATTTGAGGGGGGGTTTGCCCACGAAAAAAAAAATACTTTACTTTTCAACCCTTTTGTATTTTGGTTATTACTTTTTTATATTTCTGATGTTTGCAGTTTTGTCATTTGGTATTTCATAAGAACCCCTCTGAAGCTAAAATGACACTCTAAGGATGTTTTCTAATTACATATTAAATAATCAAAGGTTCATAATAATTTAACAAAGCAGTCTGGAGTTACTGACCACTATAAAAAATATGCATAATAGTCAAGAACTGTCAGTATTGCCAAACCAAGATCTGAAATATTATAATTAGTTGAAAGGTTAAGTGAAAGCATGGAGCTATTAATGATTTAGGCCATATTTTGTACACTATGTGTATAGTATGTAAGCAAAGGACAGTGGCCATGTTTGTTGTTTGGAACCACAAGCACATTACTGCATTTACCTGGCAATTGATGAGATTCTGGTGGTACATGATAACGTTCTCAAGTTGTTGTTGACCTCTGTAGGAATATGAACTGAATGTGTTTGACCATAGTCAATGGTCAGCTATTTCCACAGTTTTCTAGAACTATATTGTCAATAGAGGATTAGGTAACCTTACATGATAAAGTCAGGCTCTGAGTACCAAAATGCCAGATCACTCATGATCTATCTAAGGATGTGCAGTGAAGAATACATAGGTAAATTCAATGCATTAATCTATGGCATTTTATGTTCTTCTAGTGATGTCTGTAAAATTGGCCTGTTTGGATTGCATTCATCCATATGCTCATTAAAATGCACCATTTTTCTTTGCAAGTGATTTGTAATCAAAACAGTGCACCTTTTCCTCTACAGAGAGCCAGTATGTAATACAGGTGATAATACATAGAAGATGCATACCTGTTAATTATTCATAGGTGCAGTAAAACAAAAGGTGTTAGCAAAGATTCAAGGAAAGCAATAACATTTATAAAAGTGCTTTCTGTGAAAACATAACTGAAAAATAAAGGTTGCTGTTAAATGTTTCAAATACACCCAATGAATTGTCCATTTATGCAAACATCTAGATGCTAACTATCTCTAATTAGGATAAAAAAATTCTTAAGAAACACATATGAAGGGATAGACTCATTCAATGAACAGAGAAAAATCAGGCTAGAAAACAAAAGCATGCGAAAGGGATATACAGTAATGTATTTAAATTATTCTACAACATACATTCTTTGAACCGTTTCACTGGGATGAATGCTCAATAATGCTTCCTATATCACAAAATATAAAATATAAAATATATGAGCAGAAATCAAATCTGTACATCAGCAGATCATTACTTCCCTTAATTCCTTTGCACAAGGTTGTATTCAGAGACTGATATCTGGCACATAAATCTTTGTGAAGTGTAATATTCAGGACTAACTACAGAAGATGGTTAATAAAGTGATTATCAGAAGGTCCTATAAACTATATTAAAAATCTGTGACATGAGTAAAATAGATTGAATAAATGTTTCAATTCATAATATAGAGAAATCATACTTTTCTGTTTTATTTTTTTTTCTGTCTGGATTGCCAGCTTTCAGTGATCATCATGAATAAAAAGACAATGAAAATGAGTTTAAAGGACTGTGTACTATACTGAAAAGGAGTTTAAAGGGCTGTATACTATACTACAAAATTCTGTCCATACTGATTAATGTCTTATGCGACAAAATATGTACCTGTTTTTTGTTTCTCTTTTGAATGTCCAGCTCTTTGGATCAAACTGAAAATGCAGAGAGCAGACCTGGCAAGAAAGTACGCTTCCAGACTATAACAACAGTAAATATATACAAAACAAAATGGCAATTTGTCCTAGTTCTGCCCTTTTCTGAGATAGTTTTACCTGTATGTGCAGTGCACATGCATAATACATTTCTATGAGGAATCTTAGCTCAGACATCACTCTGAGAATTACACCACTCCAGATTTATCTGCATACACTACATTTTGACAGAAATACTGCTAAATTCTTAGTTTTTCTATAAGCAGAGCATCTTGGGAATATTCATTTTTGTATCCCAGAAGAGGTACCAGTGTAGAAAACTAGCCCAGCAGATTGATTATTGTATGCTGAATGCATAAACTAATATCAGGTCATAGCAGCAGTACATACAATGGCCCTCATACATTTTCCCTTGCCAGTAGGCGCAAAACCTTTCGTTGTGGGATTTTTAATAATGGTACTAAAAATTCAAAAAAATGACATAGGCATTAATATATCTGTATATATTTTCCCTAAATAAGGCAAATTATGCTACACCAAACTTAATTCCATTGTGGTTCTCACAACAAAATATCAGAACAAAACTATTATTTATGATCCTTCTGCTGAGCTGATTGAATGTTTTTTATTCATTTTTTCAGTAACATGACAGAAAACCTTAGACAAGTGATTACAAAATGAGAAGAGAGAGTAATGAAACAGGAGAATAAATGTATAGTTTACTAGATATATTCCTTGGCTCAGAAACATCTTAATGTAATTTCATATTGCATTTTTTTCCTCAAGTTGTGATATGGTTCTGTTTTTAATACAATAATATAAATAGTATAAATTACACACACACACACACACACACACACACACACACACACACACACACACACACACACATATTTTTTTTTTTCTTTGATATGTGCATCTGAATCGTATTACAAGACACAAGATACTTTCAAATTAGTTATCGGCACATTATATTATACACACGATACATAGTCCACTGTATCAAAAGAGACTTCCTCACTCTAGGAAAGACTCATTAAATATTTAAGGGTTCTGATAGTTTATTTAATTAAATACATTGCTTAATGATTCCCATGTTTATACTAAGGACACACAAGAGCATAAAGTGAAAAATAA